>NW_004086527.1:0-10491 GCF_000220395.1 Ichthyophthirius multifiliis
TTTATAAATATATTTTATATAATTTTTTATATTTTGATAAATTAAAATCTATTCATATAATTACTTATTATTTTAATAATAGAAGAAAAAAAAAGAATAGATTAATAAATTATTAAAAATATTTTTTAATATACTTAATATTATTTATAAATAATTATATATATATTTTTTATTTATATTATAATATATAAGTATTTAATTTATAATTTTTTTTTTCTTAAAATATTAAAATTATATATTTTTTTATTTATTATATTATTATAATTTAATTTATTCTTTTATTTATTTTTTAAATATATATATGTTAATTAATTACTTTATTAATTTCTTTTTTTATTATTTTATCTTAATATATAAAATGTTTATATAAAAGAAAGTATTTTTTAAAGTATCTTTTTTTAGATTTTTAATTTTTTTTTAATTATATAATTATTTTCTATATTAATTTTTAATACAAATCTATAAATGAAAAAAGAAAAATAATAATAATAAACATAATATAATATATATTATTTTCGCATTTTATAATATATCTGGTTTTTATTATATAAAAAAAGCAAAAATTTAATTTTTTAATATTAACATTTAAAACAAAAAAATTTCAAAAATAATTATTAATAATATTTTATAGCTTTTATTTAAACAATGGTTTAACTATATATTCCTTCATACCAACATTAAAGCATTTCTATTTTTCTGTATCATCATCATATCCACTACATGCTATAATAACAGTTTTCAGTATTTTATTTTAAATTAAAAATTACATTATATTTTCTGCAGTTTGAATACCATTTTATTCTGGCATACATATATCCATAAAAATAAGTCTATATATTTTATTTTATTAGAACATTTCTTTAACTAATCTTTCAGCCCCTTGTCCTCTAATAGAATAATCGCATATTATTTTAGGGTTTATTATATTCAATAGACATTTAAGTGCAATAATATTACTAATATTATCATCCACAATTAATATTTTAGAGAAATTTATATTTTCTTTAATTTATTTATTGACTATTTTATTTTACTAAACTATGGTTTTATCTATTTTTATATTATTTAATGAAATTGATTATTAGTAATTTTTTTTTATTTATAATAATTTGTTGGAGTACTTTATCTTCTATACAAAACTAATTTTTAAAAACTTTTATTTTTTGTTTGGAATATGTTTATAAGATTTATATCATTATTAAGTTTGTTTTTGTATAAAATTTTGTTATATTTTGATAATTTTTCGACCAAATTTTCATTTTATTATTCTTCTAAAATATCATCATTATCTTAAAATAAAGCTTATTAATATAATTATTAAGAATTAGAAATAATATTAGCTTCATCCTTATGTATATAGATTTTAAATTTAAAAATACTTCCATATCCATACTCACTTTCTACTTCAATACCTTTTTAATTCTATTTTATATATTTGTTAAAAATATTAATATAAAAAATAATATATAGATATATAAATATATTTATTTATACATTATTATCTCCTAATTAATAAGCTATCATATTAGATATTACTAAACCTAAACCAACTCCTTATTAATTTAAATTAATGGCTTCTTCTCCATCTATTTTTCCAAAAACAGTAAAAAGCTTACTTAAATTTTCTTATTTTATACCTATACCAGTATCTTCAACTGATATTTGGATAAGAAATTCATCGTATTTTTCTACATTGACACATATTTTCCCATTTAGAGTGAATTTAAAAGAATTTCCTAGAAGATTTATAAGAATTTGCCTGATACGATTTTTATCGGAATGTATTTCTTCTTCACAATCATAATTCATATTGAGGTTAATTTACTATTCGAAGGCTTAAATCTAGAACATTTCAAGAATTTCGACTAGTAAATATTTCAAATTGAACTTTTTAATATTAAGCTTAAATTTATTGACTTTAATTTATGCCAAATCAAGTAGATCATTAGTCATACAAAGTAAATATTTGGCATTAAGTATAGCGTTTTTCAAGTAATTTTTGTTGGGATTATTAATCATAGTTTCAAGCATTGCAATAATACTATTTAGGGGAGTTCTTAATTCATGGGATGCAAAAGAGACCATTTTAGACTTCTTTTCACTTATTCATTTTAGCAATTTGATATATGATTTAAAAGTGACATCTCTAACAATGATTAAAATGACAGGTTTTAATGCAATGATATATACATAGAGTGTAATATCTATAGAAATAGTTTATTATTATTTAATGAATTCTATTTCTTCTTTTGAAAAATTATTTATATTATTAAATATATAGGAAGATTTTTAATTTTTATTATTATTTTTTTAATTTCGGATGAAAAATAGTAATGTTTATTCATAATACAATCTTCTTAATCTTTTACTTAATTTAAATATTTTTCCGCATTTTAAAAAAGACTTTCTATTTCTCCTTTTAGACTGTCACTTATTGAATACTCACTTTCGAATTGCATATTTTCTTAGAGTTATTTTTCAATTATTTTGAAAATAAAATTTTTTTAACTAATTTTTTTTTATGGAGAAAATTAGAATTTCTCTTAACCTTAGTTTATTAAAATGCTTGTTTTTTTCTATATTTATTTTAATGGACAGGATATATTCATATTTTTAATATTATTATTGTTGTTTGTGCTACGGGATTATCCCTTTTATATATATTATTATTATTATTTGTTATATTATTTGAATATGTTCGGTAAAGTAAATAAATGATCCGTTAGTTATTCTTTTTCACAACAGGAAAATAGATTTAAAATTTAATTATTAGCATAAAGGACATTTAGTCCTTTATCAATAAAAGCTACTCCTTCAGGAAAACAATTAATGATTATTTTGGAAAGTTTTTCGTTAATAATGAATTTCTGTTCTCCTAATTATGATTATATTATTTGGCTTTATTAAATATTATTTATGATTTTTTTTTTTGTGTTTGAGTCATTGGTTTCAAGGTTTAGAATTATTTAATTGTTTTTATTTACTGTTGTTGTTATGCCTTTTTTATCATTATTATTTGTCTATAATTGTACTTCTTCATCTATAAAACAAGGTCTTATTGTATTTAAATCAGATGACGCTTAATTTTTGTTAATTTAATTTCCAGTTAATTAAGAATTCTAGTATTTCTTTATTCTTTTAGGTTTATCTTCAAATAATAAATATGATGTGTATAAAAATAACAGGATTAATATGTAAAATGAAATAGTGTTTATTAAGATTTCTTGTGTAGATATCTATTATTTAAATAATTCTATATTTTACTATAAAAATAAGTCCATACTTCTGAAATATATATAAATGCTACTTAGTGTACAATCTATAAGTATTAAATTGATACTTTATAGTTTTATATTGTAAAAAAAGCGAACAAATATATTCATATAAATAAAGATTATTTAAAAAAATTATAATTTTTAATAAGTTTCAGTTATTATTACCATAAATATTATGTTTATGAAGAATATAGATTTTTTTTAGCTTATTTATTATTTATCAAGGAAAAATTAAATTATTATTGTCAAAATTATTAAAAAGTATCGAAATATTATTTTTATTTTGTTTCTTTGTTCAGTATTTATGCATTAATTATTAAAATCGGCGAATTAATATATCAAATAAAAAGTATAGAAAATAGAAAATTTATAATTTTAGATTATTTAATTCATAATCATTTATTTATTTGATTATTATTTCATTCTTTTTTGATTTAAAATAAAATTTTATGAAAAGAAAGTACTTTTATTTATGTTAAAAATAATTTTAAAGATTGTTTTTGAAAAAAAAAAAACATAAAATAAAATAAAAAATATATATATATAAATAAAATTAATATTATTATTCAAATATTTTTTTTAATAATTAATTAAAATAAAATAATTAATATATAATATTAAAAGTTATTTTATAACAAAATACAATTATTATATCTATATATATTTATATATTTTTAAATTTATATATAATTTTTTAATTTAATTTTTCTCAGACTTTATGTATCATTTTTTTTACTCCTGTTGTTTTATTCGATTTCATTTTTAATTTTTTATTACTTCTAGTCTTTATATTTTTGTTTCTATTTTTATTTTTATTATGATTCATATCTTAATACTCATTATCGCTTGAAAACATAAATTTTTCTTCTTCATCTTATGATATAGCCCATTATTTAAATCTTTTAATTGCATTTACGTTTTTTAAATCAGGACTGTTTTTAAGTAAAGTTTAAATAAACTCTTTAGGGTTAAGCCTTACATTATCAGAATTACAATTACATTATTAATACAAAGGGAATATATTTAACCAATTAAAAGATCCATAATTTACTGCTTCAGCAATATTATAACCCCAATTAAAACCAGAATGGTAAGCCCCTCCAAATACAAGAATAAATTCTCCTTCTTTTTAGGCCATTTTAGTAAGTCTAATTTTTAGATTAGATTTTTTTACTAGTTAATAAGGATTTATAACACTAGTTTTATGTCTTAAAAATTAATGACATTTATTATAATTTTCAGAGAAAATACTTTTAGCGATATCTTCTAGTTATTATCCATCATCTCTAGGAGCACAATACCAAAATCTTTTTATTTTTTTTTATAAAAATCATATTTTTTATTTATACTTTGGTTTTCCATAATGTAAGTAATTTATTGCCCCTAAATCTAAATCTTCCTTGTGCCAAGCAAACATAGTTTTCCAGCATCCAATATAGACATATGGAGTATTAACGCCTTATAATGTTTTATTTAATCCTTTTCTAATATTAATAAATAATATTTAATATTAATAAATTATATATGATATATAAATGAATATATATATGATATATATATGATATATATATCATATATATATGATATATATATATATATATATATATATATATATATATATATATATATATATATATTATCATAAATTTTTTAAACTATTTATTTACGCTAAGATTGAATCTAAATTTCTTAAATTCCATAAAACTCCGTCATCAAAAATCGACATTTGAATATCTGATCCATATAAGGGTGGACTAAATGATATGTTTTTCCAAAACTTTTTTATTAATTTTTATATTTTATTTTTATTTTATTTTACTAAATTTTCAACTGTCTCAATGGATTTTCCTTCTGTAAAATGATTAAATATAATTGCTTTTTTTCTATATTCTCGTATAGGAATTGACTTTCTCATTATATGGACACATTCATATATACCTATTATATTTTATAATATTAATTATATATATATTAAAATTAATTAATAAAAAATTTTTAAAATTAATTTTTAATTATATTATATATTATATTTATTTTATTATTTTAATATTTATTATATATAAAATATTATAATATATAAACATTTTATTTACCTCCTTTTCCTTAAGGATTTTATTCTATAGGGTCGCTTATCATTTTATCTTCTAAAGACTAAGCATAATCTTATTATCTAGCTTTCCATTACTTAGGAGGAACAACCTATTTTTTAATTTATTTATTCAAAAGATGATATATTTCAAAGAAAAATGATTTAAAATAAAAATATAATAAAGATAAATGAGATAATAATATATTTATATTATATAATAATGATAATTTAAGTTTTTTTGTTTTTTTATTTCTATTACCTTAACCATTCCATGGTCTTTTGAATATTTATTTTCTACTTATTCTATATAGTTTTAGAAATTGCTAAATTCCTCCATAGTTGGGTGAAGTATAGGGCAGAAAGGTATTATATTATATTCTTCTTCACGAGGTTACATGAATAGTTTAATTTTATTTTTAAAAAGGATTTTTTATTGTTTTTGTTTTATTTTTTTTTTGGGTTAGTTGAACTTTTTTTTTTGTTTATTTTTTTTGTTAAAGAAATATTTTTTATTTAATTATATTTAATATAAAATATATATTTATTTAAAAAATGAATGTTCTTTATTTTATTATTATAATTTTTTTTTTTATTATTTTTTTTTTTTTTTTTTTCTGATAAAATTTAATTATATACTAAATATAAATAGAATATAAAAATAATTATTTTTAAACTTTTAAATGAAAAAATTTGCATTTTTAAATTTAAAATGAATTATTATTGTTATTTATGTCTAAATAAATATATATATATATTTTTTTTCTTATAAATTATAATAATATATACCTTTTTCATATAAACATTCATTTTAAATACCATATATTTGAATTCTTTTAGTAGTTTAGAAAGAATTATAATGTAATGTCTATTAATTTAAATACAATATGAAATAAACTCTACAACAACCTAAGCAAAGGTACTTGAGTTTCAATCAAATAAGTTTAAATTTAAATATGATATTTTTTTTTTTTTTTTGAATATATGTGTTTTCAAAAAAATATTGGATAAGAGACTTTAATTTTTAACAGAAATAAAAAAAGAAAAACTAAAAAATAATTTAAAAAAGGGATATTTTTTTATTAATTATTATGAGATAAAAATATATATTACTTTTCAAGATTTCTATATTAATTTTAATATAGATTGATATTATTCCTCTCTTTTTTTTTTTTAATTATCTATTCTTTCATATTAATATATTAGAGGAAATTCTTTTTTATTGGTTATATTTATTTTAAAAATAAGTTTATAAGTTTACTTTATGTTAACTTATATAAATTCATTTCAGTTGTAATATTCTTTTTTGTTTTGTTTTAGAGATAATTTTATATTGTATCTATATAAATAAGGGGCTTAATCTATAATTTATTATTAATGCATCATGTATAGAAAACAATTATATTAAATAATAGTTTTTTTTAAAAAAAAAGAGGCTTTAATTAAAGATATAAGTTATAATTTTCTAAAAGATATTATTAATAGGAAATAGTTTTATTATCTATAAATAGATTCAAACCTCTTAAATTGATTTTTACATAGATATTTATATATATAATAATAATATATATATATTTTATTTTGAGTATAATTTTTTTTATTTAAATAAAATTTTATTTTTATTTTATTAAATAAATAAAAGAAATAAAATAAAAAAAGAAAAAAAAATCCAAAAAAATAAAAAAATTAAAAAAGAAAAAAATAAAAAGAAAAATTTAAAAAAAATTAAACTAAACAATAAAAAAAAAAAAAATTAAAAATAAAAAAAAGCAAAAACCAAAAATTAAAAAAAAAAACAGAAAAAAAAAAAAAAAAAATTATTTAATAAAAAAAACAAAAAATAAAATAAAATTAATATATATAAATATATATTTAACAAAAAATAAAATAATACAATATTTTAAATCAACAAAATTAATCATTTATATATTCAAAAATCATTATCCCAATTAGGATCCACTGCTTTTTCCTTTTTATATTTTAATAAATTTTATTTTTTAAGTTCATTAATCAAAGTATTATTTAATGCTTCTTATTTATTAAATTCTTCATCAGAAATTAATTTATTAGCCGGAGGTACATATGGCGATTTTAATTATCTTTCCATTAATTTATCCTTTATTTAAAAATAAAACAAAACAAAACAAAAAATTGTTTACAAAATCAAATTTATCAAACCAAATATTCGCTTTTAAAGCTGAATAAGAACCTCCTAATCTTAATTCTGGTGTTTTATTAAGTAATTAACTAATTATATTTTTTGTAGGTTTATCTTTAAAAGATCCTGGATAAGAAATAGGTTTTTTAATAATTTCTTCATAAATTTCATAAGGATCCTCCGCATCTTCCGCAAAAGGTACTTCCCCACACATGAATTCATAAAGGCAAATTCCAATAGACCATAAATCAACATTATAAGAATATCCTTTTCCTGTAATAATCTCAGGAGCCATATAATGAGGAGTTCCTATAATAGTGAATGTTTTTCCTCCTTTTCCTTTAAGAAATTTAGCAGTACCCATATCGATTAGTTTCATATAACCCTTTTTAATTTTTGTTTATTTTGAATAAAAAAATAAATTTCACTTTATGATCTATCATAATATTTTCGGGTTTTATATCTCTATATATAATAGAATTTGTATGTAAATATTCAACACATAATAATAAAGAGCCAATGTAAAATTAAGAATCCTATACAGTTAATAGACCTAGTTCTCTTATTACATCAAATAATTCTAGTCCTTAAATATATTCGATGAGAAAATATATATTATTATTATCTTTAAAGGTTCTTATAAATTACATTATGAATGGAAATTAGGCAGTTTCTAATACTTTTTTTCCTAAAGTAAGTGTTTTTCGAGTTATTATTCTATTATTTATTGCTTTTATATTATTTTTAGGGCATATTTATTACTATCTTATCTTGATTTTACTAAATAAACACTACCAAATTAACCGAAGCCTATTTTGTTTTGAAAATAAATATATATATATATTGTATTAATAATAATTTAAAACCTAGTTTTTTAATTGAAATCATTTCCTCTAATTTAAGATTTTCATATTGTTTTTTTATTCTCCAGTATCATTTTTAACCATATATTTAACCTCATAAGATTGTTTATTTTTTTCGATTATTTATTCAAATGTACCTCCACCTAAACATTCGAAAAATTTAGAAAAGGAAATTTCGGCAATATGACTATCTTCTGTAAATATAACATTTTTCGGAACTCTTTTTTTGTTTATATATATTTTAAATATTTGTTTATCTATAAATACTTTTCGTCTTTATTTTTAATAAATAACCATTTAGATCCGAACGAATTTTCTTTTTTTGCCACTATTTCAGAGTTTTCCTTTAATAAATAATTTTTTTAGTTAAACAAAAAAATACATATGCTATTTCTCCTTTTAAAACAAAAACAATCTTATCTACAGGTTTATTTTTTCTTATGTAAAGTTAACTGTTTTCATACTTTACTTTTTTTAAATTACTTATAATTTTCTCTTTTTAAACACCAGTTAAAAATTTTAAATACTCATCATTATCAAATGCCCATTTAATAGAATTATTATGTATAATAACCTCTACTTTATCACCTAAAGCTGCCTAAATCATATCTCTTCCCAAAGCAATTAATCTAGAATTATCTTCCACAGCTTTAACAGTCGCTGATCTGTTTTGATTTTCATAAAGTGCTTATTCACCGAATGTATCACCAGCTTTAAGCAGTCTAATTTCTTTATCATTTTTATAAATTCCAACTAATCCTTTTTAATAATATAGTAAGAACTAGCCATATCACCATCATTTACTATAATATCTCCCTTTTTAAAAACTTAGGTAATCAGTACATTTGCTATAGCATCTTTTTATTCAGAAGTCATTTTATCTTTTTTTTTTTTTAGTGTGTGTATATTTGCTTATACAAAAAAAAAAAAGTGTTTTACCAAAAAATGTAATTTTATCTATAAATGCCCTATTCTCTTAATATTCTTTCTATACAACATCTGCTATTGCTTTCTTAAATGTATTTCTGTCTATAGCCCAAAATGAACATTTACCAATTGTTTTTACAGAAGCAGAACGGGGAGCTCCGTATAATAATGCTAATTCTCCAAAACAATCTCCTTATTTTAATGTTTTTTTTGCGTCATTATTTATTATAATTTAACATTATCCTTTATCTATATATATATAATGTGTATATATATAATGTATATATATATATTTATTAAATTTTTTACCTATAATAAAATATGATGAAGCTTAATCTCCTTATTTAAATACATATTCAGATGTATTTTGACAATAAAACATTTTTTTGACGATTTCTTCTCTTTTATTTTGTGTTATTTTACATTAAAAAATTGTAATTAAAAGGAAAAGTTTTTACTTATCTGGATTTGATAATAATGCAAATACAAAATGATTACTAAGAAATTTAATATTTTAATTAATTTCTTCTTTTGTCATATGCATTTCGATTTTTTTAACGTTTTCGAATATTTAAAGTTCTTTATCAAAATTATCTCTTACAGCCTAAACTTTATTTTTACCTCTTTTTTTACGTTTATCGTCCTACTATTCCTTTATATTTGTTTTGCTATATTTTAATACTTTTTAATTTATTATATATTATTTACCCCTGCTTTAATATTTGAATCTTCTAATAAATCTTTATTTGTTGATGATTATGCTAATTATTATAATTTAATACTATCTTTATATATAGTTATTTATGACAATTTTTATATTTTTTTTACCATTATTTAATTATTTTATATTTCCTTCATCATCTAATTATAAGGTCATTTCATTATATTCTAAAAATTTGAAATCAGATGGATCTTTGTTAGGACAATTATTGCACATACAAACTCCCATTTTATTTTATTTAAGGTTTTTATTTTTTTAAAATTAGCTTGTTTTTATTTTTTTGAAATAAAATTTTCAAACAAATATAAATAAATAATAATATTGTTTTGTTTAAAAATAATAATATGTTAATTTTATTATTAATTAAAGAAATTATAATAACATATATTTAAATTTATAACAATAAAAATATATGTTTATATATATATATATACATATTTATATATATATATTAATTAAAT
>NW_004086525.1:0-15000 GCF_000220395.1 Ichthyophthirius multifiliis
ATATATATAAATATATATATATATACTTGAATGCGAGTGTTATTTTTAGACCCTGTTTAAAGAACGAAGTTTGGTTTGCTCCGATAGCCTTGCGGGGAGCATGTCGATACAGCTCGGTTGCGTTTCAGGTGTCCTGAATTTTAGACATTTTCCATATATATTTTTATATATATATATATATAAATTTTTAAAAATAAATTTTTTAAAATCTTTAATTTCTATACCATTTTAAATAACTAAGCTTATCATTATGTTATTTTTATTTTTATTTTTATTTATATTCTTTTATATATAATAATTTACGTTTTTAAAAAAGAAACTAAAATTAACTTTTTTAAATAAAATCATATTTTATTTATATTAAAAATAAAATAAAAGTACTTTAAAAACAAAAAAATAATGTAATATTAATTTTTATTATTTATTTATATATTTTTATGTTTTTTAAATAAATACAAGCTTGTGTTTGTAGATCAAATTGTAGAAGCTGTGACACAAGTTGTATACATTGTTATGAATGTTATTAAGGATATTATCCTACGGTTGGAAGTTGTTATCCTTGTTCTTATTAGCATTGTGATTCATGTGATTCCTTTTCAGGAACATGTTCAAGCTGTCTTGATGGATATTATTGGTATAAAAATTTTTGCTATAAAAATGAAGACTAATAATAATCAGAATCAAAACCAGAATCTGATTCAGGATCGAAAGCAGGATAAGTTTCAACTGTTTGGATTATAATAGGAATAACTATTGCATTAATTATAATAGTATTAATAGTTTTTGCTATATTTAAATACTTGAAAAGAAAAGAAAATATATAAAAAGAATATATTTTAAATAATAATAATAAAGTTTGAAAAATAAAATATTTAATTATATAAACAAATTTTATATAATAATATTTGATAGTTTTTAAAAAATATATAAAATCAAAATTATTATATATAAATATATATAAATTTAATAATTTATAATTATAAATAATTTTATTTATTTATATATATTTATTTATATATTCATATTATAATTTATATTTTAATTTTAAATTATATAAATAATAATATATTATTTATATTTTTTAATATATTTTTTTTTATAAATTATCAAAATTTTTTTTTTTTTTTTTTTTTCTAATTTTACTTTTTTATTTATAATAATATATTTAATTAACTTTATTTATTAATGTTAAAAGTATAATTTTTTATATTAAGTTGTTATTATATATATTTAACTACTTTTTATCATAAAATATTTTCATATATAACTATTTAAAATTTCATATAAATACATAAATTATATTTATAATAAATTGAAAAAAAAAAAATTCTAGAAATAATATAATTAATTTAAAAAATATTTAAATATATAAAATATATTTATAATTAATTAATATTTTATAAAATATATATTTATTTTAAACATATTGTAATTAAAAAAATATATCAATATTTATACTTTATAATTATTTATATAATATTTTAATTTATAATCCACTTATAATTAATAATATAACCTTAAAGAAACTTAAAATAAATCAAACACCTCACCTAACCAAAAATAAATATATTAAAATTTATAATTAAAAATTAATATTGTAATAAAAAAAAAAAAAAATGGGAAATAATTGTTCCTATTGTGAAAATTTCACAAACGAATCAAAATTAGAATTTTAATCAGCAAACCAAAACTATATAGATTTTTATAAAAATACTCAAAATAATTAAAACATAAGCAAAAGCCCTCAAGATTAATCCCAATAAAGTTACTAAAAATACGATAATAACTCAGAAAATCAAAAAAGTATTCTAAAGCATTATTATTTTTCAAAAGAAGACGCCGAAGAAATAATCCATAAAATCCCCTACTATTCTGCTTTTCGTTAAAAATACCCTCCTTATAAATTTAAATCAGGTGTGATATACGAAGGCTAATGGCTTTACGGAAAAAGAGACGGATACGGTGTCTAAATATGGCCCGATGGTGCTAAATATGAAGGTGAATGGGTTAAAAACAAGGCAAATGGCAAAGGAAAATTCAGGCATGTGGACGGTGATATATTCGAAGGTGAATGGAAAGAAGATTAAGCAAACGGTTTTGGTATATATTTACACATAAACGGTGCAAAATATGAAGGATAATGGAAAAGCGATCTCCAATATGGATATGGAGTAGAATCTTGGATAGATGGTTCCAAATATGAAGGATTTTATATAGAAGGTAAAAAGTGTGGTTAGGGTTAATATACTTGGCCTGATTAATCTAAATATAAAGGTGATTGGAAAGATAATAAAATAAATGGATATGGTATATATTTTGTAAAAAAAAAATATAAAATTATATATATATTTATAAAAATTTTATTATAATTAATAATTATTTTTAAATTAATTTATTTTAATATATAAAATAAATGTTTAAAAAATTAATTAAAAGGCATTTATACATGGCTAGATGGAAGAAAATATGAAGTAATATAAAATATATTAATATGTATTTTTTTATGTTAAAGGGAGAATGGATAGAAAATAAAATGCATGGTAAAGGTGTATATACATGGAAAGATGGAAGAAAGTACGAAGGCTAATATATGTATGATAAAAAACATGGATATGGCGTTTATTAATGGGCAGATGGAAGAAGATATGAAGGAATGTGGGAAAATGGAAAATAACATGGGAAAGGATACTATATTTAACAGAATGGGGAAGTTAAATGTGGCATTTGGTAAAAAGGAAACAGAATCGAATGGTTGTAATAAAATGATTTAGAACAAAACATGAATTAAGAAATGTAATAAATATTAAAAATAATATGTAAAAATTAATTTGTTAAATAAAAGTAAAGAAAGTTAATATACAATTAATAACAAAAGTAATATTAGTAAAAATAATAATTTATAGTATTAAAATAATTAATAAGAAAAAAATTATTATAGTGAAATATATTAATATAATAATAATAATAATAATAATAATAATAATAATAATAATAATAATAATAATAATAATAATAATAATAATAATAATAATATTAATGAGAACATTTAAAAAATTAGTTTTGATTAATAATAGATTAGTTAGTAAAATGAATATGCAAAAAGTTATGATTAATTATAAATTGGACTTATTTAATAAAAAAAAAACATATTTTGTAAATGATTTATCTATAAAATAAATTTAATAATATTATCTTTTATATTATTTATGTTGAAAAACTAAAAAAAAATCAAAATATAAAATATTACATAAATAAAAGTAATTATATACATTATATTTTAAATTAAAATTATTTATTTAATATTATATTAAGATATATTTTTATTATTATTAATATATTTTTTTTAATTTTAATTCTATTATTAATTATATTTATTTTATATGTTATATATTAATTTTAAATTTTAATATTTTTATGTTTATGTAAAATTTATAAAGAATTTACAATATTTATAATTTTTTATTAATATTATTAATTATTATTATTATTAATATTATTATCTTTATTTTAATTAATATTTTTTTATATTTTATACAAAAATCAAAAATCTAAAATTATTTTATTTAATATTTTTATTGTTTTTTTCTTAAATCACATATTCACTTTATCAACTATTATACAATATTTTTCAAATATATAAATAAATAATGTATTAATATCATTTTTATCAAAATAAAATATAAATCTATTTAATTATTTTTATTTATATTATAATTATTATATTTTCATTTATATCTATATTAAATTATTTTTATTTATATCAAAATATTTTTAATATTTGAATCAATTTTGTTCAATAACACTAATTTTTTAAATAAATTTTATTTAATATATACTTGAATATAATTATATTTTTATTATTATTTCCATTTTTAAATTATTATTACATTCATAGATATTTTAATTAAAATAATATATTATATCTTGTTCTTTTTTTCTTTTTATTTAATAATAATATTTAAAGATTTTAAATAATAATAAATTACTATTTTTTATTAAATTTATATCTATTAATTAAGTAATTTAAATAAAAATATATATTTTCTACTATAATCTATATAGTAATTTATATTATAATTTTTTATATAAACGATTATAAGTACACATATTAATTTTTTTAAAAAAATAATATTATAAATATCTTATAATTTTACCATTTTATATTAAAATGTAATAGTAATTTATTTATCTTTTATATGAATTTATCAATATATTTTTTATCAATTAAATAAATAAAAATTATTAACTATTAAAAATTTAAAGCTTTGTTTATTTATTTTTTTATATTTATTTATAAACTAAATAATTATTATAATAAATATTAAAAAAAAAATATTAGTGTTAATTTCTAGGTAGTAATTTTCAATATAAACTCCAAATTATTAGATATAATATAAATTTTAGAACATTTAATACATATAATTATATTTCTATTAATTTTATTATTTATTTTTTATATTTATAATTAACATAGCAACTATGTTTTAATTAAAAATAAGTAAAATGAGCTAAAAATAATAATTATATAATATATTTGGCGAAATCTTTAATAATTTCCTATTCTATAATCGAGATATCCCAAACTGAGTTTGTTTTTTCTCAATAATTAGAATAAAATAACTCAGGTTTGTAATTTTTCACTATATTTTAACAAAATTTAACTATAAATATGTTTTTAAAAGAAAACTTTTAATTTTAAAACACTTCAATAAATAATTCCAATATTTCCTTTTTTTATTAAACATAATATATTTTCATCTTCTGTAAATTATATACTAATAAAATATAAAAAATTTTCATTTCTATAGTATAAATATAAAAGAATGTATTATATTTAAAAATTACTCTTGTGTAGGAATTTTTTTTTATCATATATCCAAGTAATTAATTTTCTATCTAAATTGAACTCTATTTGAAATTTTAATTTATCTATAATTTATTTTTAAATATTAGTTATAAAGAAAAATTTTCTATTTAGAAGTTTTTAAATATTGATATACATTTTTATTTATATTTACTTTATATATAATTGTTTATAAAATAATTAAAGTATATCAGGGTTTAAATAGGATTAATATTTGATATAATTATTATTTAAAAATAAATAAAAGTTAATAAAATATTTTTTAATAATTAAATTTTAATCAATATAAATATATATATATATTAAATAAATTATTTAATTATATGATTCTAAATATTATATAAAAATAAATATAAATAAAAATATATTTATATATATATTAATTTTATATATTTATATATATTTATATATTTTTTATATTTATTTATAATTTATTTATTATATCAAGAACTAATTTTCTATTTTATCTTGAAAAAAAAAATTACACAATTAATATAGTTTCCATAAATAAATATGACTTTTGTTTTATTTTTTTAATAATTATTTAATTAAATTTACTATATTAAATAGAAAATATTTTTAATTATGAAAGAATATAAATATTAGAAATACTAATATAATAGAAAATTATAATAAAAAAGATAATATATATATATTTTATTTTATATATATATATTTAAATTGAAATTTAATTTAATATATATGTTGATAAAAATCATAACATAAAAAGAGCCCATACAAAAACTCCCAAAAACGTTATTAAAATACCTCCGAAATTTTTCAAATCACCTTCTCCTTTTATTGTTTTCGGATTAATCTCAAGTATAGTTTCGAATACTTATCTTATCTACTTTTATTCACTTAAAGACCTTAAATTTCCTAGATTAATTTTCATGTTATATTAAATCAAGCTATTTATTCCTGTATGAATTATTTAAGTTTCTAGAATAACCTTCCCTTTATAATCATTAAAAATCACTTTAGTCTATCCTGTATAATCCGAAACGATTTTATCCCCTTTAAAAATCACACTTTCAATCTCAATAGATCTCCCAAAGCTTTTATTTTTAATCTACAACTCTACAAAAATACTATCTCCTATTTTTTTTTTATATTTCCTTAAGAACCCTCAAAATAAGCCAAGCAACTAGAATCTACACACACTTTTCCTTCCAAAATCAAATCAACTACTAATTTACATTCTTCCCCGAATTCATTAAGACACTCTTAACTACTCATTTTTTCGGTACCGTCTACAATTAAATTTGTAATCTGTTAATTTTATACATAAATATAAAGAGAAAATTTATGAGAGCCAAGAGTATTAGCTTTAGACCCAAAAACGAGTACTATATTTAATTAATCAAAAATAAGTCCATCATGTTCTTGACTTGAAACAAAGGAAAATTAAGAAGCTTCATTTAGTTTCATTTTTATTTAAATTTATTTTAAAACAGGGTTATATGTTAAGTTTTAACTTTCGAATTAAATTAATTTTTATAAAGGATTTTCGAAATAAGTATAAAACATTAATTGTGAAAAACATTCATCTTAAATAGTATTTTATACTAATGTTTATATTTAAATTTTTAAATAAACATAAGTTATATTATCATCTTTTATTTCAGTTTTCATTATTTTTGTGAATTTTAAATAATTATGGTATTTCTCGATTTATTATTCACATGTTAGATTATCTAAAATCAAGCTTTCGGATGTTATATCTAGATTTTATATTAAATTACTTTAGCCTTAAATAATTTTAGGAATACATTCATTAATTGTTAATAAAGCATCTATTTTTATTAAAAAAATTAAATAAATATTAATATATAATTTTTTTTTATTTTATTAACTATCAAAGCAACTTTCACATTAATTAAAAGAAACTCCTTTACAAGTTTAACATGATTAATGGCAAAGAATTTAATGAATAGTTAAATTCCTAATTCCCCATTAGCATTTTGAATCTGATAATGTTTTTAATTATAAATTAAATTTATTTTTATTATGGTTTATTTATTTTTTAAAGGAATAAATTTTTCGTTTTAATCTTCGTTTTCGCAAAGATTCTGATCTAAAATTTTAGAAAAATCCTCTTTATTTTCTGAAATGATCTCATTGTCATTTTATATTATTATATTTTCAAAAGGATTTTCATCATTACAGTCAAGAAAATGAATTTCAAATTAAATTTAAAGTTTTGAATGAGCTTCTAAATTATCAAAAACTTTTTCAAGTTTTAAAGATTATTAAGGATTTTTCAAAAGGGATATTTTACCACAATTTAAAACCTCACTTTATTATTTAATTTAGTCATCTTTTTCATCTAAATACTACCAACTAGATGTATCGGAAGAACTAAATTATTAATCTTATAAATCATATTATTAATCGTTTTAAATTGATAGTTTTGTAATCAAAATAACTATAAAAAATATTTTCATATAACTGTACTTATTCATTTTTTTTTAAATATTTAATAGTAATTAATGTATTATTTATTTATATTTAGTTGGCGTATAATAAAGTATTTTTTTATTATTTTTTTTTAATTATTTTTTACTTATATATATTTATTTAATTTTTTTCTAAAATAATAAAATAACTATTTATTTATTTTCTAACACTTTTTTTTTTTATATTGCTTAATTGATATGAACTAACTTTTAATTATTTTACATTAAATTAGAAATAGATATTTTTATATATTTTACGTTTTTTTAAAATTATAATTAATAGTGAATAAACGCATATTGAATTTAAAAAAAATTAATTTAATTTTTTAAATACATAATAACAAAAAAAAAAAAAATTCAATTTAATTGAAGATTTTTAGAAGAAATATATATTATTTTTCATTAAACGAAAATATATATATTTATTTAATTTTTTTTTTTAAAGAAAAAAAGTTGTTTTATCTATTATTTTTTAATTTTAATAAATTTCTATTTATACATAAAAAATATAATTTAAGCCTCAAATATTATTTTTAATAAAATATATATTTTTTTAAAAATATTTATGAAAAATAAATATTATTTAATTATTCACTAAATAATTTATTAATAATATCTAAATATATTTTCTTGTATTCTATACTAATTACATTTAATTAAAAATATATATATATATTTATAATTATATCAGATTAAAAAAAATATTGTTAAACTTTTTTCTTAAAATTGTAAATTTCACCTTATTTAATATAATTATATAAAATTAATATTATTTTAATTTTAAATAAATAATATTTATATTATATATTATTATCTAAAGTATATTAAATTTAATAATACCTTTAAAATATTTAAAATATATTAATAAAATTAAAAATTTTCAAATTAGTTAAATATTTTAAAATATCTTATTTAAATATAAAATAATATTAGATAAATCAAAAATAAATTTGAACAATAATTCACGTTTATATGATTTTAATTTTTGAATTTTGTAAATTTTTTATAAATATTAATAACAGATTAAAAATATTATAATATTTTAAAATAAAAAATTAACAAAATAAAAGCAAATATTTATTAAAATTTTAAACACATAATAAAAAAATTAATTTTAAAAACATTAAAACAAAAACTATAATATTCAAATATTTTTCTAAATTAACTTTAATTTACTAACTTTTTCATAAGAGAAATATTTAAATTAAATAAAAAACTCTTAAATTAATCTAATATTAAATTACAACATATTAATTTAACTCTAAATATATAATAAATAAGGATAAAAAATTAAAAAATATATATAAATAAAGATATATATAAATATATATATATATTTATATAATAATTAAAACATATATTATTATTTATATATATTTTTTGTATATTAATTTATTTTTTATTTTAAAATTTATATTACATTTAAATAAGAATGAATTAAATAATAATCTTGTCTATAATTTTTAGGTTTTATAATATTAAAAGGCATTTCTACAGATTTATTAAGGAGTTCTTCCTTTTAAAACTCATTTTCTGAATCACTATTACATTCACTTATATTTTTATTTTATAGTTGATTATTTAATTAGTCTATATTTTAATTTTATATTAATTCTTTTACTTCCTAATTATTTAAATTGAATTTTTTTCAAAATTTTTATATATTTTTGTCAATTATCTTATTTTTAATAAAGCATTATAATTTGTAAACTATTCTTTTTTTCTTTTATTTTATTATTCGGGTTATATTGAACTTTAATTACAATTTTTTTTTGTTTATTATTATTTACTTTTTTCTATGATTTCTTATATTTAATTTTAAAATTTTTACTGTAAAATTTATTTTATAGCCTAAGGTTTTTCAATTTAATCTTATATTTTATTTATTTTTCTTAAATTTTCAACTTTTTTTTTTAATAAATCATTACTATATTAATTATCTTGTTAAATATTATCAAAAAACTATTAGTTTTCGCTTTATTTTTCCTTTAAAAATCTTTATTTATTAAAAATATATTCTTATTTTTATTGTTTTTGAGCACTTCTCTCACTTATAGATTCCAATAAGGTTATATTTTCCGAATTTCTCTGTCCTAAGCTTTTGATATTATTAAAATTATTTTTTGTATTTAAAATTATATTTTATTCATTTTCTTATAAATCAATTAAATTATCTTAAATTTAAATCAAATTATTATTATAATCGCTATAAATTTCATTAGTCTATTAATTATTATTATATTATCTAAAACTCTATAATTAATCCCAATACTAAGATTTCCCATAGCAACTAGATTTTCTTATTTATTTTTAATTTTTATCATCATTATTATTAAAAGTAAACTATAAAGAATTCTACTTATAATTAAGTTATCTAGATATTAAACAAGGATATTCAAAATATTATTAAAACTCATTAATTTAATCTTCCTCATCACTATATTTATCATTTAAATGTATTTTTTAAGAATTCAAGGAAATTTAATTGAGTTAATTTTACTTATAATGTTTTTAAAAAGCCTCAATTTTTTTGGTAAAATTACTGCTTTTTTAACTAATTTCACTCTAAAATGAAAAAGCACTTTTATTTTCATTTTTTTCTTTATTAGTACTTATTAAATGAATGAATTTTTCGTTTTTTCTCAAAATTTTAAATAAATGTATTTTTTTATGTTTATTCTAAGAATATCGTTCTTATATTTATTCGAATTTAAATTTTAGCTTTTCGAAAAAATATATCTTTTCAATATTAGTACTCTAGGCACTAAATTAACTATCATTTATATATTTACTAATAATTTATATATAATTCATATTCTAAAAAAAAAATTATTATCTTTTAAAACAGAAGTTTTTCATCCATTCAAAAACTTAATAATTTTAACTTAAAATATCCACAAAAACTTACCTTTTTATAAATAGACAGAATAAATAATTCTTTTTACCTGAAAAAATACTAAATCCATTATTTTCTCCTAATAAACAGCTT
Organism: Ichthyophthirius multifiliis; assembly: GCF_000220395.1. Lineage (NCBI taxonomy): Eukaryota > Ciliophora > Oligohymenophorea > Hymenostomatida > Ichthyophthirius > Ichthyophthirius multifiliis. Next base: position 10,313 of record NW_004086525.1, read on the forward strand.
TCTCCGAAAAAAGACCCTTATTTTAGTTTTCTAAAAAAACATTCTTTTTATTCATTTAATTTAAATAGTGTTTTCCCTTCACAAATAAAATACACTCCTGTCGAAACTTTATTTTATTTAATAATTTTAGTCTTAGGTTCAATAATAATAGGCTTTAAATTTTAAATAATCTACTAAATAATATTTATATCGGGAATATTTCTAAAAAAATTACAATATGTTTCCACTATATTCTAAAAATAAAAACAAAAAACATCTTTTTTAATATTACATGGTAAATTTTTATAATTTTTCTAAAATTAAAAACCTTTAAAATCATAATCAATTTATTTCTTCTAATTATTTCTTAATTAACCCAATAATTTCCCCGGAAAAGGATTTTCGCAATTTTTTTCCCTTTAAAAAAGCCAAAATTCAAACTCATCTTTAATTTAATTTTTCCTCTTTTCTCCTGATTGTATGCTAATCTAAACCACCCCAATTAAAGCCACTTATATATAACCATATAACACCACACCCCCAAACATACAAATAGACGCAAATATTTTTTCTTGTTTTGTAATAAAGAAATAGTCTCCATAACCTATTGTAGTTATTGTTGTTACTGAAAAATATAGAGATGCTATATATATATATTTCATTTGATTTTCGTTCATTTATTAAGGTGATACATTTTATTCTTCTAAATATTAATATACCCATGAATCATAATTTTAAAGTCCTACTTATATCCATATACAACTCAATATATGAATACTAATTATTATTATTGATAAAACTCTTTTTTTTATTTTAATATAAATTTGTATTAAAATTAAAAAATACCTTAGTATATTAAATATTAATATTTAGTATTTTATCTCATTTTCATTAAAGATAAACTATTTTTTTTTAAAAAAAATATTTTCTTATTATTTATATATATATTTTATTTTACTTTTGATATTTTTTTTAATAAGAGTATATATCTTTTCCAATAAATTCGAATTTTCAAAATCTTGATTTATTTCAAATCTATAAAAGAGTCGGAATTATTTATTAACAAATAAAAAGGGAATAAAGCAATAATATCAATAAAAAAACCTTATCTTTTATTTTTTGTATAAATAAAAATATATTTAAATTTACTTTAAATAATTAATTCCAATAATTTTAATCTCATAAATTTATATAGAAACTATTTCAATTCCTATAAAAAACTACATTATTACATCACATAAATATAATGTATCAAAAATTAAATTTAGTATAATCTATTATATATCCATTTGCATATTAAAAGCGCATATATATGGTATATATATAGTAACATAAAACACTAAAATTCCTGTTATATAATTCCATGCTATAATTAATTTATTTTAAGGACTTATAAAATATTTGCTCTTTCTTTCTTTATTTTAAAAAATATATTTTTTTAATTCAACAAAAAGTGATTAATTTAAAAATATAATTACCAATTTATTTCTCTTAAGACTACTAAAGACCTTAAAATTATTTTTCGATTCTATTGAATATTTTCTTAACAGTTCTTTTTATTTTTATTTTTTATAAATTAAAATGAAATTTTTATAATTTTTTTTTTAAAATAAATTTTTAATACAAACTCAAAATTTTTATGCTATATATACTTCCCTTATAGTCTCCCATTTAGATTTTTTCTTTTTGAAAATTGTCTCATTTTTTTATCTTTATGAATTAGTATCTAAATTTTTTGGTGAATTATTCACTTATATTTTTTATGGATTAATATATTGATTATTATTAATCATTTAAAATATTATTTTTATTAAATAATCTTTAATTAATTTCGTAAATAATTTTTTTTACTCTTTTGTATATTTGTCTATATATTCAAGTTTTTTTTAAAAAAAAATATTAAAAATAAATATTTGTTTGGTTATATATTTTATAATTAATATGTTTATTAATATAAACATTTATTTAAAATTGAATAATTAAATTAAATACTTGAATGAATTTTTTTAAAATGAATAAACTTATTTTTATCAAAATTATTGTAATCATTTTTTTAAATTAATTAAAATTATAAAGTATAATTTTGAATATATATATAAATATAATAAAATAAATATATATATATATATATATATATATATTATATATATATATATAATTTAGTTACTTTAAAAATAATAACAAATTTTTAATATTTATGTAATATAATTACCTAAATTTTATTGTAAATTAGTGTTTGTTTATTTTATATATGAGCTAATTAATTTTAATTTTAATTTTTTTATTTTTATTTTAAATAATATGTATTCAAAAATAATATATAAATAATTAATATAAATTCTCATTATCTTATAAAATATTGATTATAATTTAAATAAATCAAAATAATTATCTATCCATTTATTAAATCTATATTTTTATAAAATTCATTTTTATTAATATATATATATATTTTTAAGTTTATGAATTTGATTATAAAAAATAATTAAATAAAATAATTTTCTTTTAAAAAAAGAAAAATTTATTTAAAAAAAAAAAAAAATAACCTTATATAACTATATTTTTATTAATTTTTGTTAACTAATATATATATATAATATTTATAAATTTTTATTATAAAACTCATTATCAGCTTTAATTTTATAACAAAGTGTCTATATTTTTAATAATGACATATTTTTACAACAACGCAATATCTTCTTTTAACAAATTTTTAAGACATTCCGCGAAATACTTAGGATCCGACTTAGACAATTCATTAAATATATTTTTCAATAAATCCTACAAAAAAAAAAAAAAAAAGACATATATAGAGACATATATATAAATAATTACAGCCGTATTATAACTAATAACAGGATCATTTAAATATAATAAATCTTCTTCTGTCGTTTCATCACATTCTTCCCCATCATCATATCCAAAAGCAAATCCATCAGTCATATAATTAGTTGATCCTATTTCGAATTCTCCTAATCCACCTCCTTTTTTATCTCCTATCTTAATTTTTTTTGTTAAAAATATTATATATATATATATATATATATATAGAATATGTATAAAAACTGCAAATCTTTTTTCAATATCAGCTTCTTCTTCATCTTAAATAACATTTAAATCAACTTCTATTTTTTCTTCATTTCCGTCTTTAAATTCCATATTTTCTCCATTATAAACATCATCATCATCGTCATTTTCGACTTATAAATTTTCTTCTTCTTTTTTATTATTTTCCTAATCTTTTCTTAAAGGAGCCATTTCATTATCTAATCCTCTTATTAAAGTACTTAAAATTTTAAAAGGAGCACTTACATCATTTCCAATATTTTAATGTGAAGGATTATAGGCTATAGCAATTAAATTTTCAATTCTTTTATCTTTTAATAAAAACAGCTTACTTAAAGCCAAAAATGTAGTATTTTTTGTATATTTTCCTCTAAATACCGGCTATTATAAAAGCCATTTATCTATCAAAGCCTTTAAACCGAGTCTATTTTCGATAGAAAAAGAACACAGGAAATTTACAGATTCTATGGGATTATTATTTATCATTCTGGCCCAAACTAGTACTAATCCTTAGACTGTAGTGGCTAATTTTGATCTAAATACTTTATAAACAATTTATCGTAAAATTTCAGGATCAGCGGATCCTCCTAATAACTATATATATGTATATTTATAAATATTATAGTTTATATGAAAATATTATTTACATTATTAAATGCTATCATACATAAATTTCCGGCATATGTAGATGCACTTTCTAATTATGAATTTTAAGAAACTTAAAGTAATTTCATTATAACTTTCATTACATCTTATATTAAACCACTATAAATAAAAATTTAATTGTATATAAATACATAATATATATATATATATATATATATATAGATATTTACTTTTTTAAAATAAATTAATCAGCAACTTTTAAAAAGTTTTTTAAGCAAATAGAAGCATGTTATTAAAGTACACTTTCTTCATTTACAGCCATTAGATTCATTAGAGGAGGAAGTAATGTTATTAAGCTTTCTTTGGCTTTATTATCGATACAATTTTTAACAAAAATACTAGTGACATCAAAAATACTCTATTTATTATAGTATAGAATGTATAAATATATATATATATATATATATATATATATATATATATATATATATATATATATATATATATATATATATATATATTTTTATATACAGCCATTAAAGTTATATCATATTATCTTATTTGCGATAAATCTGAATTAACTAAAATATGGTTTTAGAAAAGTTAAAAGCTATCTAATATAAATGGAGATATCGAGCTAAAAATTATCATAAATGATTAAGCATTTTCAGCTAATTGAGTAATTAATTCTAGTGTTATTTTACTTACAAGAACATCAGCATGTTAAAGTGTAAAAACTTAAAGAATTTTTCTAGAACCTATATTAGCTATTTCTGGTGCGTACACAGGTGAGAGTTTATTTAAATAAACGAGAGTATCTAATACAATATGGATAGTTTCTTCATTTACATTATTTAATATATCGAAAATATCATATAAAATATTAGCATTTCCAACTCCATATTAAAGTAATTAATTCTTATCAATAACAAGTTATTATTTATAAGTATTTATTTTATGTGCAAACCTATTTAAATATTTATAAAAAAATTAATAAATAATAAATATATATATATATTTAAATATATCTGAAATTT
>NW_004086523.1:0-1587 GCF_000220395.1 Ichthyophthirius multifiliis
TAATCCAATTAATATTATTAATAATATTTTTACAATAAAAGATATTTTTTTTTTAAAAAAATACTTTTACAATAAAAGATATTTTTTTTTTAAAAAATATACTAATAAATAATAAAATAATTTATATATAAAAATATATATATATATAAAATATATATATATATTTATATATATTAATATATTAATTTGATTTAAGAAAACTATTTTAAACATCTATTTTTTATTTTAACAATTAAACATATTTAATTAAAATATTTATTTATTAATTTTTAATGAAAATTATTTCATTAATTTGTATTTATAAATTAAACTAAGTTTAAAAATCTTAATTTAATAAAAATTTTCTTTAAATTATTTATTATATTTCGTCTAACTAATATATTAATAATTTTATAAAATATCAAATAAAGTATTAATATAATTTATAAAATAATATTATTAAAAATCTAAATATAATTATAAATTTAAATAAAAAAAAAATAATTTCATAATAAAAAATAAAATTATATTTATTTTAAAAAATACACAAAAATAATAAAAATATTTTTTAAATAAAAAAAAAAAAAAAAAAATAATTATAAATGTTTTATAAAAATTAAATATTTTTTTAAAAAAAAAAAAAATTTTAAAAATGATTATAAATAAATAATTTTAATAAAAATAAATATAAAATTAAATTTAAATAAAAATAATTTAAAATATTATAAAGTTAATATATATTATAATTATATATAAATATATATATATATATATATATATATATATATTTATATATAATTATAATCATACAAATAAATATTTATTTTGTTTATAGTATTATAATTTTTATTTTAATTATATATTATTAATAATAATAATTAATTTAAAAATTTATTTATTAATATATAAACTTAATCTAATTATAATTAATAAATTTTCTAATGAGAAACTAGCAGAAAAATGATTAAGAATTTTTTACTTTTATAATAAATTAAAGAAAACTAAATAATGAAAATATCAAAAATAGAAAAATTTAAATGAAATAAAAAATATATAAAAAAAAAAAACATGAAATATAATAATTGAAAAAAACTTAATTTCTTAAAATTAATTTTATATTTTTCATATTAATAAAAATAATTAAATAAAAAAAAATTAATTTCTATTAAAAAATAATTATTAAAAAAAAATATCTATAAATTAAATAAAACTATTTATAATTAAAAATTAATTAAATAAAATAAATAATATATATAAAAAATAATTATACCTTATAATATTTTAATTATTCATTTAAAATGAAATAAATAAAAAAATATAAATAAGAAGATTAAAAAAAAATTATTATTATGTAAGTATCTAATATTTTATAAACAAAATAAATAAATAAAAAAAAATTAAAAAAAAATGAGAATACATAATTTAAAAATAATTAATTATTAAATAAAAAACATATTAAATTTTATTATTTAATGTGGTTTATTTTAATTAATTTTTATAAATTATAAATTAAAGAAATTAAATAAATTTATAGAAAGAAAAAGTATTAATAAATATTAAATAATGATTATAATTGATATATAAAAAATTAAGACAGTATTATATTTA
>NW_004086523.1:2482-19325 GCF_000220395.1 Ichthyophthirius multifiliis
TTATATTATTGTTATTGATATTATTAATATTATGATTATTATTATTATTATTATTTATTATTATTATTATTATTATTATTATTAATACTATTGCTATTATTAACACTATTGTTATTATTAATACTATTGTTATTATTTATCTATTAATCTTGAAACCCATATTAATAATTTTTATTTTTTTACATTTATATTTAATATTACTATTATTAGTTTTAATATTATTTTATTTAAGATCCACTTCCTGTAAATTATATATTTTATTGATTTTATTAATTCATATTTTGTTCGTTATGATATATATCATTTTAAAAATAATTATTATTTTATTGAATTTGATTAATTTAAGAAGAATTTAATTAATTTTAACTTGTTTATAATGTTTAATAATTATTAGGAGGGCAATTTATAATATTTTATTCTTTAAAAGACTGATTTTATTAAACATTTATTTTATTTTAAAACTATTAATTACTATTATTTCCTATATTATTTTATTTAATTAGATTTTATTAATGAATATTAATAATATTTTTTTAACTTTATATATTGCTTACAGCTAAATTATTATCGTATTATTTATATTGTATTTATTACTAATAGTTTAATTATTATTATTGTGGATTTAATTATTTTTAATTTCCTTATGGAAAGTTTTAATGAGGGAACTATTTTTAATTATAATAATTTAACTGTTATTACATTTATTATTATTATTATTATTATTATTATTATTATTATTATTATTATTATTATATTTATTATTATTATGTTAAAGGCATTGCCTATTATATTTTTTATTATTACTATGTATATTCTTATTATAATGATTATTAAATTTATGGATTTATTTTATTATATTAATTATATTATTAAAAGTTCATATTTTCTGTATTATAATCAAATTATTTATTAGTGAAATCTTATTGTTAACTTTCTAATTATTATTATTATTTTTTTTATTTTAAATAATATTACTATTATTGTTATATATATTATTATTCTTATTAAAATTCATGAGGAATTATTGTCTAATGTTATATACTTTTATTAGTTTACTATTATTGTATTTTATTAAATATATCTTATTATTTTTAATCTTGAATCCTTATAATAAATATATATTAATATATATTCTAATTTTTTAATATAATTAAAAAAAATTACATTTAATTAGGAATAGTTTATGCTAAATTTTGACTTTCTTAATCAAATTGTTACTACTCTTCTTATTTAATCTATTAATTTTTTGATTCTATTTTTTTTTTTATTATTGTAGGAATTTATTAGCTTAATTAGTTCATTTATTATTATGGAATTGGTATTTACTAATTTTATACAATTGTATTTTATTATGGTTAAACTTACTATTAAATTTAAGTTTATTATTGTAAGATACTTGGTTATTATATTTATGATTATAATATTTAAGGTTATTATTATTATGGTGTTTATAAAATTTAAGACTATTTCAGTTATTATTATCGTATTTATGGAGATTATTCAATAAAAGCTTATTGAATTTAAGTTTATTAAATTGGAGGTTATTAATATTATTGTGAAAAAATTAATTATGAAGGTTATTAGTTTAATTATAATTATGGAGGTTATTGTAATTTTTAATGGATATATTATTATGGCTATTATTATTGTTATTGCTATTGCTATTGCTATTGCTATTGATGCTGCTATTACTATTGCTATTGTTATTGTTATTGCTATTGCTATTGCTATTATAATTATTATTATTATTATTATTATAATTATTGTTATTATTATTATTATTATAATTATTATTATTATTGTTATTGTTATTATTATTACTATTATAATTATTATTATTTTATTATCTGATTATTATGAATTTATTATTATAACTTTTTATTATTTTATTCTATTATCATTTATTCTTATTATGGATATTTTGTTAGATTTATTTTTTGTTAATTTCTAATTTAAATAGTAGGAATTTACATATTATTTATTTAAGGTATATTTCTTTAATGTTCGTTTTCTTATTAACTCATTTGTTTTTTAGCTAATTTATCCTATTTAAAAAAATAAAGTAAATAAATAAGTAAAATATCATATATATTTAAATATTAATATATATATATATATATATATATATTTATATATCTAATATTATATATACTTTTAAATATTTTTATATTATTAATTTCAATTCTAAATCATTTAATTAATCTTTACTTATTATTTCGACTTAATTTTTTTTTTTAACTATAATTAATATATAATAATTGTTTTTATTTTTACTTTTTTATCTTTTTCTTAATTTATTTGGGAAATAACAATTATTATTAATATTTTTTTTAAAATCATTAATTAATTTTCTAATATTATTAGCATCAACAATCTTACTATATTAGTTATAATCCTTAATTTTATCATTTCCTTCCTAATAAGCATTAATAATTTATCCTTTTTTTACTTTTTCTATTAAATTAGCTATATTTTAATTAAATAAATTATTTGGAATATTATTTTCGAAAAAACTTTTGTTTCTTTTTGCATATGTGTTAAACATTTCTGTAATTTTACATTTTTTTTTACTTTATTTTTACCCTTCATCTCTCATTTCTTATGCTTTTACTTATTTTTCAAATTCTAATTCTGAAATATCATTATAATCTTCCGTTTCCTCCACAAAATTTTCTGAATATTAATCATCCTCTTCTTCTTCTTCTTCTTTTTCTTGTTAAAAACTAATATCTTCAGTTTCCATTTCATTTTCTTTTTAAGTAAATAGATAATTTGTTGGAATTAAATCTTCTTACATATGAATAATTTAATTTTTTTTAATTTTTATATTAATATCTATTTTCTCGACAATTTTTTCATTATAAAAATAAGCTAATATAAAATAGCATTGTATATAAATAAAATAAATAGATTTTTACATTTAGTTAAATGATTAGAATTTAAACTTTTTGCAATTAATTAAAATTTATTTCCCCAAATAGATTAATAATATTCAAAGAAAAAAATATAAATAAAATGGTTCATTATTTCTTTCAATATATCATATTTTTCAGATTCATGGAGTTAGTTTTCCTCAAATTTTGTAAAAAACTATATTTATCTCATTTATTTATCACTATATATTTACTAAACGTATACACTTTTATCATTTAATTAAATTTTATTATATTTAAGTAAATCACTTAAATAAAGAATATTACTATTATTACTATTAATATTATTATTTATAATATTTTCTTAGGAATAATTATTTGAACTATATATTAAATGACTATATTTTATATAATAAATAAAATATATATATATATATATATATATATATATATATATATATTATATAATATATTATATATATAAAATAATATATTTTTATACATATTTCTAATCATTTTTTATATTTATTTTTAAAAATAAATATAATTTGTATAATGAAATAATTCATCTTATTAATCATAAAATTCTTAGCATTTTAATTCTATTTTATTTTAATCATAAGATAACTAAGGAAAAGGTATTCTTTCAATTTTTTTAGGAAAATCAGCCTAACTTTAAATCTATATTATATATATATTTTAATATATAAAATATATATATAGATATAAATATATATATATATATATATATATATATATATATATATATATATATATATATATATATATATTTAACTGTTTTTTCAAAGATTTTTTAAAATTCAGTATTATCTTCAAAAATATTTTTATCATAATAAAAATATAAGAGTTCATTTAAATTTTCATATTTTATTTTTTTAATATCTACTTTTGGATTTAGTTACTTTATTTTATTAATAAAATTTTCATTTAGACTAACTTTCAAATTATCTTCTTTTTTTTTTCTTTTTCTTTAATTTTCTATTTAAATTTAAGAACAAATAGATATATCTGTAATAAAGCAACTAATATTTTTAGATACTTATTTATTTTCAGTTTCTTCTTATGTTATATTTTCATTTATTTCTTCTTTATTTGTTTTAATTTAATTTTATAAAATAAACAAATTTTCAAACAGATTCTTTTCTTTTTTTTTCCCACCAAATTTCAAAATTAAATCCTTTATATTTTTATTAAAAACACATAAATATACATATAAATATATATATATAATATTTATATATTATATATATATATATATTTATTTTTATTTAAATATATTTATATATATATATAATTTTATGTAAATATTCTCCATTTTTTTTTTTACTTTTAATTTGTTAAGAATATCTTATTTCCTTTAATTATCTCTAAAATTACTATACTAAACTTATTCAGTTGTAAAAAATGGCTAATTAGCTTGAATTAAATTATTGAAATACTCATTTAATTTATTTTATTTATCATTTCTCTATTATTATATCTATATATCTAAATCTGACGAAAATTATATTCCTATTAATTTATGATAATACTACAATTGATCCTTTAGTATATATTTTTTATCAACTGTTTTCTTCATTTTTTTTGAGATATTAAAACATATTGCTAATTTTATTTTATTTTCTTCTTTGAAATCAATAGATCGCCAATAGACTTCTTTTAATATTTTATCCCATATTGAATGTGGCATAAATATTGGTTTATTTGTTCCTTATTTTAAGTTTGTTTATAAAGGATAACTTTATCTATTGTTTTATAAATTTACTAGTATTTTTAACTTCTTCATATACAAATCAGGTAAGCGTTCCTAACTATTTTCTGCATTTTACTTTTTTATTTTAATTTAATTTATTTTTAAAATATAATTATTTAATTTTTTACTTTTTATTATATAGTATTCATTGATAATTATTTTGTCAATAATGGTACTTTTTTTTTTTTTTAATTTAAATTATTCATTTATATTTTTATTAAAAATATCTGAAGAATTTTTGTATTTTTATACCTAAATAGCCATTTACATTTTCTTAATTTTAGTTTTATTATTGCCTTTAGGAATTAGAGTTTATCATTTTTTTATTTTTTTTTTAAATAATATATTTTATTATTAATTTTTTTATTAATATTTTTATTTATTTTTTTAATATATAATATATATATACATTAATATGAAAAAAAAAAAAAAAAAAAAAAATCTAAATTTTTCTCAATTAAATAAAAAAATTAAAAAAAAAAAAAAACAAAAAAATTAAATGTATAAAAAAATACAAAAGAAAAAAAACAAAAAAAAACAAAAAAATTAGAATATAAAAAAAAAAAACAAAAAAAAACAAAATGTATATTAAAAAAATATTCAATTAAAAATATTCTAATTTTATCCCTTTAACTCTTTGTTAATTTCTAATAAATTATTAATATTTTAATTTTTATTAAATTTTTACTCTTCAAAATAAAACATTTTACCAATTTTTTATATTTTCTAAATAATTTTTTCTATTTTCTAATTAAAACCTTTAAAATCTTATAAACATGAAATGTTTCTCTCCAACCAAACTGGAATTTTATTAATATTTTTTATTCCAAAATAATTTAAGTCATCAACAAATTCTTCCAAAATAATAACTAAATTTTCCTTATTTTTTTTCTAAATTTCAAATATTTTCTCCCAACCCCAAAAACAAAAACTTTTCCTAACAATTTCCTTCAAAGCTTTTTCAGCTAAATACTCATTTTTTAATCTCAAACCTAATTTAGCCCTCAAAAGCCAAACATCTTAATTATATTAAAATTATTTTAATTTATTTTATATTTCCATTTCATCTAAAGAATTTCCTTATTTTTACTTTATTTATAATTATTTTTACAAAAGTCCCTGTCTTTCGACTTCTTCTTTTTCCCAATCTTCTATATAACTCAAATCACTAAAAAATGCTTCCCAAATAATTTTGAAACCTTAAACCATATTTCTTTTATTTATAAAAGATTTTCTTTCTTTCTAATAATTGGCTTTAGAATCTGATTCAATAGTATCTTCAGATAATTCAGTAATGGAGTTATTTTTTTATTTTCTTTAGGCAAGTTTTAAATTAATAATATGTAATTTTCTTTAAATATTTTTTTATATTTAAATATCTTAAATATTCGAAAGATTGTTTTATTCATTTTTTAAAAAAGCAGGAATTTCATCATTTTCATCTGAATAATCATCTTCCTATTGATTTTCTTAGTTTTTATTTTCTAATTTTGTAATATTTTTTTCCCAAAACTCCATTTTATTCAAATTATCAATTATATTTTTCTCATTATTTTATTGAAATTCTTATTTTTATATAAACAAATCATTTTTAATTTAAATAATTTTATTTTTATCAATTTCATAATAAATTTATCTTAAAATTTCATAGATTCTCATTTATTTTTCATTTAAGTCTTTAAGTTTTTTCAATTTTTCAATTTCTTATATATTATTACAATTATTATTTTCTAGTTATAAATTTTTATTTTATTATAAGTTCTTTTATCCAATTATTTCCCGCCCTTTTTATATTATATAAACATCAGGGAAATGTTCTATATTCCCTTAATTTTTAGGATGACTAATAAATTCTTGTATTTATTAATTATTTTAAATAAAAAAATCATTTTAATTTTTCTTCTATTAAAAATTTTCATTTTAATAATAAATAAATTAACTAGCATAATTAAGTGCAATTAATGAAAATTCATATTGTTTTTAATAAAAGTATATTTCTCCCATAAGAATCCATCCATAAAAACTTTCATGACAAAAATGTAAAAAATTCTAACATAAAAATAAGGCAAAATCATATTTTTTAAATTTAAAAAAATTCAAACTTTAATTATATAATAAAATAGGTGATAATGGTTCTTTTTCTAAATAATGAGCAATAATTTTAAGACATTCTTTTAAAAATAAATATTATATAAATATAAATTTAAAAAAATATCATATTATTTAATGAAAATAAAATAGAAAATATAAATTTATGATTTATTAAATTGTGTTTAAAAAAATAATATAAATTAAATGAAAATAAACAAATAAAAATATATATAAAAAAAGAAATATATAAAAAATATATAAACTTATAATATTTAATAAAATTAAGTATATAATAAATTAAATATTATAGAAAAAAATATATATAATAATAAAATATAAAATAATATAAATTATATTATATTATTTGTATTTAAAATTAAATATATATAATAATATATATATATATATATATATTTAAATTTATATAATTATATATTTATATATTTATATTTATTTTACATTTATTTATATATATTTTTATATATAAGATATAAATATACATGTTTTTTTAAAAGATCTATATAATTTATTTAAATGTAAAGCAATAAAACTATTATTTTATAAATTTTAAAATACTTCAACTACAGGATTAAAACATTCTTTTTTTATTATATATTCTAAAGCATAGTATAAAGCCTTATTTCCATTATATTCAAATATTAAATCATTTTATAACTTTTTTCTTTAATTCAATGAAACTATATCTATTTATTAAGCTGCAAGTTCTGTTAATATCTTAAAAAACTCTTTTAAATAATCAATGTTAGAATCCAATTCGTCTAAACATTTTCCAATAATTATTCTATCCATATACATATATCTTAATCCAGAACTAGCAATTCCTTTTTACCATATAAAATCATCAATATTTAAATAGATTAGTTTTTCATTCAATCCATATATTTTCATCCCTCCCGGCATTTAAATCTCTATATAAATATCAATATTAGTAAAAATATCAAAAATACAAAATTAAACTCTATATATATTATGGTCTTTTTATTCTTATTACTATATTAATTATGTTATATAAGCTGATATATTTGCAGGTGTTGTTAAATTTAACCCATATACAAAATGAACTTATATCACTTATATTTATTTTTATATAAAATTATATGAAATGCCTTATTTATATAATATGCAAATGTCTGCAGGTCCAAATTCATTTGTTTAAGATTTTAAACGGTCTTTTAAATATTCATCTAAATTATTAATAGATGGGATTGTATATTCGATTGTATTTTTTATAGTAAAATGTACTTTTGACATTAAAATTTTTAATATATAATGTTTATATATATAATTTATATATATGAATTTTATATTATTTTCTTCAATTTTTTTTTTTTTTAAATAATATTTTTTAATTTTATTATTTTTTTTTTTTAAAACTCTTAATAATATATATGTTTATTTATTAAGTAAATCGATTAAAATTCTATTTATATAATTTTAATCAACTTGAAGCAGTTTTATTTAATTTTTTTTTTTTTTTCAAATTAATTTAAATATATCAATTTAAAAAAAATTTAATGTTTTTTAATTTATATTTAAATATTTTTATTTTATTTTTTTTGAACATTTAAATTCCTAAAAAAATATAAATCAAATTGATTTTTGTTTTATTTTTGTTTTTCTAATACAATATAAGTAAAAAGACAGAAATAAATATAAAAATTTAAACAAAAATAAGTTAATTATTTTCAAAATAATTATTATTTAAAGTTTCTAAATAATTTAAGTTTAAACTATGAAAAAAAAATTATGTTATTTATTTCCATAATATTTCCACTACTTTTATTATTAAAAATTTATTATATAAATAAAGTAAGTAAAATATAAGATAAATAATCTCATAAATAAAAAATTATCAAATACAATTTAATTTTTCTTAATCATATAATAAAAATTAGAAATAAAAATTAATTTTATAACTTCTTTTACATAAAAAAGATAAATATATATATATATATCTATATATGAATATTAATATATATATATAATCTAATAATGAATCATATATTTACCAATAAATAATTTCAATGCAATTATTCTTTTATTTTTAGCATCTTATCTAGTAATTCTTAACGCATTTACTCTCTTTTGTTAAATTAGGTGACCCAAATAATTATTCCAACAAGGATATAAAAAAGAAAAAGTGCAAAGTTAAAGTAACACATATTTAGGTAATCTTAATGTTATGTATCACTGTTAGTTACTCCCCATGAGGTATATCCAAACAAGAGCAAAATCCATATTCCATTAGTTATACAGATTAGTAAAATTATTAAAATCCAATCTAAAAAAGATGTAGGTCCTTATAAATATTATTCTTTTTATTCTTCTATATTTAATTAAGCTGATTTTTAATTTGGTTAATTTTAGGCTTAATCATTATGATTTTATAATTATTAAATCTCAGTATTTTAATTAGGTTCTGTCATTTTTTTAATTTTTAACTTTTTTATTTTTATTAAATATTATGTTTTGTTTTTTTATATATTAATTATTTAATTTATTTTCTTGCATTTATTAATATTCATATATATATATATATATATATATATATATATATATATATATATATATATATATATATATTATTAATATAGTACTATTTTATATAGTAGTATTTATATTTTAATAATATTTATTTTTTTGAAAAAAAGTACTAAATATTATCATCAAAATAAATTTTTTGTTTAAATTTGTTAATAATTTATATTACTAATTTTTTTATGAAAAAAAATAAAATATTAAATATATTTTATATATTAATATAAATAATTTATTTTAAATACATATATATATTATAAATAATATTTAAAAAAATATAAGAATTTTTTAAAATAAATTAAATATATATTTTAATATACTTTTAAAATAATACAAAAAAATTTATGAATAAATTTAATTATGATTTTAAGCATTAAAATTAAAATAAATAAAAAAAAACAAAAATTTTATTAAATTTAATAATTTTTTTTTTTTTTTTAAAAAAAAAAAACATCAATTTATATTTTTTTATAAGATATATTAAAATTCATTTATGTCTATAAATTAAAAAACACAATAAGAATATTCTTCTGATGAAAATGATTTTGATTTAGGATTTCCATTAACAAAAAATATATAAGGATATAGAATTTTAAAAGATTGGGATAATATATTTGTAATATAAAAGTTATTAATAAACTATAAATAATCAAACATAAAATACAAAAATTTAAGTTTAATGGAAGAAATTTAAATAATAATACATTTTGCATCAAATCCTTAAGATTCTTGGAGAAAGAAAATAAATATTTTATAATAATAAATAGGAAATCATATAAAAATAGAAGAAAAAATATAAAATATTAAATATTTTGATAGGTTTTCTAAATAAAGTATGATATAAATAATTTAAGAAATAAAAGAAAATATAAACTAAGCATTAACAAAATATATAGATTGGATAGAAAATGGTTTAAGTTATTAATTGATTTTAAAATAAAACGAAATTTTATATATACAAGATGAAATTTAAGACGATTAAAATGAGGAAAAATCAATAATTATAAATAATATTTTAAGAAGTAAAATTTTTATTTTTTTTTAATTAAAAATTTAATGTTTATATTTAAAAAAAAAAAACAAACAAAATAGAAAATATGAATTTTATAGAAAATGATGACAATTTTTAAGAAAAAGCTTTATAAAATATAATTGAGAGACAAAAAAATATTTCAACAAGTAAATTTTTAGAATAAAATACAGAAAAAAAATAATATACTGATTAAGAATTAAATAGAATTTTTGTCCCATTTTAAAATCTTAAATAATAATTTTTATATATAGATAATATAAAATATGATTTATATAAAGAATATTATAATATTTATCAAATTTAAGATGAATTTGATAGAAAATATTCACTATAAATATTATATTAACTGTCCAATTCAGTTTAGAAATTTTAATTGTTTAAAAATAATGTAAATTCAATAGATGATTATTTTGATTTACTATGGAATTAAGAAGAAGATTAAATATTGTTCGAATCTAAATCTTTAGATGATGAAAAAATATAAACTTTAAATAAAAAAAAGATGATATTATTGAAAGAATATAATTTTTATAAATAAATTTAAAATGAATATAATAAATGATTATTTTTATTTAAAAAAAAAAATAAATAAATAAATTAATTATAAAAAAAAAAAAAAATTAATATTTAATAATAATAATAATAATAATAATAATAATAATAATAATAATAATAATAAAATAATTTAATTATTTAATTACTTTATTATATATAATTTTTTTATTTTTTTTTCAATTATTGCTATCATAATTATAAGTAGATGGAAAACATTAGTCTGATATTTAATCGCACTTAAGATGACTTAATTTTTACATTAAATTTGTTGAATCCCATCCAATATCTTTATGTACAGTAATTATTTAATTTTCACCTATATTATATCCATTTAATAACAATAAGTAAGTATATGTTGTACTAAAAAGTGAATTTCTACTAAATTTATAAACTACACTTTATTAACTAATAAATTTTTATCTATAATAATTCCAGTCTTTTAATACATTGCTTTTAATCTATCAAAATATTCCTTAAGTGTAAATGAAGCTTTTCCATTCTAAACTTCAAATTCAAGAAACAATGCACTAAAGTAAACATTCGAAACGGCATGAATTTCAGTACTCTCTGGAATTAGTGATTAATAAGTTCCTAAAACAGCACATTTTTTAGGATTATCATACGCACATTTATTTTTTCCTTAAATATAATAAAGTGTTTTTTCCATACATTTCTTTAAATCAGGTTATCCTGTTACATACATATTTTCTCTTACGTTATCTTCAGTTATTACTGTCTCTCTAAACTCTGCACAACCAGGGCAGATATTTTGACTATCATAACCTTATGGGAAGCAAGGCGAAGTTACCCTATCTGCAACTCCCTGAACTTTAAAAAGTCCCAAGATTCTTTTCCTAGCCTCATCTGCTCCATAATTTAGATAAGAGACAGTATATAAATGCCAAAAATTAAATCGTTTAATTACTACATCGAAATTATGATTTATAGATTTATCAAGTTCTTCGTTATCTTAAGGAATAAATGCAATTTAACTAGAAGCACCTCCTATATCAATAGTCGCAACTGCATTTTTATTATTATAATTAGATGCTTTGAGTGTATTTAATAATAAATTAACACTAAGCCATAAAAAAGCACCTTCTTATTATCCAGTAATGACTTTACACCATTCCTTTTAAATTTTAGGATCTCTAGGGAAAAGATAACCTGAAGTAGCAAAAATTCTTATAGTCTCATTAATTATAGCATCCTAATCACTTTAAGAAATTAATCTCATACCGGCAGTCGCACCTAATATTATAGGAGTTATTTTTCTTCTACTTTCTTAAACTTAAGAATTTATCCAGGTAAATATTGTATTAAAATAAGCTTACATATTGGCTAAATTAACTCCTGCAAAATCGGCTAGTTTTTAATTAGGACATGTTCTTTCTGGACATTTTACCTATAATGCATTATCGATATTTATTTGTTTGGAATATTAGGTACATTTCCAACTATGTATATAGATTCGATTTCCGGACGAACCCGCATCTATTGAAATGCCTTAACATAATTAATCTACAAGAGATCGGATATTTCTTCTAGATTGTATAGAGAGAAATTATGTTAATAATATAATAAAAAAAATTGCTGTTTATTTTATTAACATTTTTTTTTTAATTTATTTATTTTTTTATTTTTATTTTTATTTATTAATTTTTTATTTTTATTTTTTATTTTTAAAGTTATTTTTTTCTCTTTAATTAATTTAATGTTAAATTTTTATGATTTATATTTAATTTAAACATTTATTATTTATTATATTAGTATTTATTTTTATACTTTTTAATTTAGATTAACCAATAATTAAAAAAAAATATCATATTTATTAATATGTAATTCGAATTTGGTATTATATAAATAAGCACATATTAAATAAATAAAATATATT
Organism: Ichthyophthirius multifiliis; assembly: GCF_000220395.1. Lineage (NCBI taxonomy): Eukaryota > Ciliophora > Oligohymenophorea > Hymenostomatida > Ichthyophthirius > Ichthyophthirius multifiliis. Next base: position 15,262 of record NW_004086523.1, read on the forward strand.
GTAATTTAATGTAAATTTAATTTTATTTATAATTATAAAAAAAAAAAATATATATAATATAATATATAAATATTTAAAAAATTAAATAATAAAGGATTAATTTTTTCATATAATAAAACAATTATTATATAATTACAAAAAATAAAAATCCTATTAATATTCTTATTAAATTAAAATCCTATTTTTTTTTTTTTCTATTATATTCTTTAAATTTATCTAACAAGCATAAAACAATCACATAACTAAGTAAAACTAAGCCCAAATATAAAAGTCCTTTTTTTAAAAAAAAAATCAAAATTGAAATCCAATATGGAACTAAAATGAACCAACAATATAATAATAAACAGAAAATATATAAAAAAAAAGAAATTTTTTTCCTTAATCCAAAGTTTTTTAAAAAATCTATTATATAAGTATATATTTTATATATATAAAATTATAAAAATGAGAAACAATAAAAAAAAATTATAATAATAATTTCAATAATTTTTTAATTACCTGTAAAAGAATCTAGCGAATTATTTATTTTGAATAAAATTAAAAAACCAAAAAAATTGATTTTCACTTTATATATCTAAATCTAATATTATGAAGAATAAAATTATATTTTTTCATATCAATTATAAAATAATAAGGCATATTATTATAAAATATAAAATAAATTTTAATATGTAAAATTTTATTATTGTTAATATAAATTTATATATATAGTATTATGTTAAATATTATTTTTATTAGCTAGCTATAAATACATCTCCTCCTTAATTTAAACAAATAATCATATATAAACTTGAAAATTTATGATTTTATTAAATATTTTTATCTCTGATAAAATATTTTTTTTATCTTCTAAATATAAAGCATAATGAAATATAATGGAAGATATATGAAAGTAAAATAAGAAAAAACTAATTATCTACTGTAATATATATAAAATAATTTATTATTTCTCTCATATATATACTATTATATTAATTTTTTTATTTTCAATATATATAAAAGGAATAAAAATTATAATTATTTATTATATTCTTTATTGATTTTTTATATTAAATTAATTTCTTTGTAAAATTTTTGATTAGATTTAAAAATGTGTATAAGTGTTAATTTATTTTTATGAATTAATATAATAAATATTTTAATTAAAAATTTAAAAATATATATAAACGAAATTTAACAAAAAAATTTATTTTATTTATTTATAAAGAATATATATTTAATTAAAATATAAAAATAAAACATTAAAAATACATTTTATCAAAAAAAAAAATAGTTTAGACAAAATATAACTATAATAATATATAATAAATATATTTAAAAAAGAATAAAAAAATTATCAACTTTGTTCATTTTTGCTTTAATCTTCTTCAACTTTTACTTCTAAAGTTTAGTTAGGATCTTTATTTTATTATTAATTATCTTAATTATTTTATAATTGAATATTATTTTGTGAATTATTTTATAAATTAGAGTTTTTATTGTTATTTTTTATAGTCAAAGATTCGATTTTGGTTCCTTTAAAAGCACTATTTTTACTTTTTACTAAAGGATTTTATTAATTTTATTTAGCATTATTATTTTCAGCTTAATTATTATTTATATTACAAACTTGAGTAAAGTTTTAGTTTCTTTAATTTAAATTTTAAAAACATAAATTATTAATATTAAAAACATTTAAATTATTATTATTAATGATTCCATTATTAAAAGAAATATTTTAATTTTAATTTTAATTTTAATTTTAATTTTAATTTTAATTTTAATTTTAATTTTGATTTTAATTTTAATTTTAATTTAAATTTTGATTTTAATTTTCAATACCAGATTGTTAAATTTATATACTTTATCTTTAAATGTATTGCAAATAATTATAAAAATAGCAATATTAAAGGACTGAAAGTTATTATTCATAAGGTATTTATTAAAATTATTATTATTATTATTATTATTATTATTATTAATTTTATTATTATTATTTTTATTATTAATTTTATTATTAATTTTATTGTTAACATTTTTTTTCTTGTTATTCTTTTTTTTATTATTCTTACTATTCTTATTATTCTTACTATTCTTACTATTCTTAATCTTCTTACTATTCTTACTATTCTTACTATTCTTTCTATTCTTACTATTCTTACTATTCTTAATATTCTTAATATTCTTCCTATTCTTATTAATCTTACTATTCTTTTTTTATTCTTAAAATGATTGTTATTCATTTTTATGTTCTAATTTTATAATTTTTTTAATAAACATTCGTTTATTTATAATTCTTATTTTCTATTTATGTTTTCTGCTTTTAAATTTTCAGACTTTTATTAATCTGATTATGAATATTAAGAATGTTATTTTTCTTATATATTATCATTTAATTATTATTGCTATTATTATTATTATTATTATTATTATTATTATTATTATTATTTTATTTAGTTTTATTACTATTATTATAAATTTTAAAAATTATTTACTAAATTCGCTAATAATTATTAATACCAAACTTAATTTAAATTACTATTATTTTTTTATTATCCTACATATTAATTAATCTATTCATTTATTATGTTTGCATGTTGTTCTGGATTTTATTATTATTATTTTTTATTTTCATTATTTTTTTATTTTTCTTTTTATTCTTTTTTTAAAGGTTTTTCGCTTTTAGGTTTCTTTTCAATTTTTTATTTAAACTTTCTTTCTTATTCATTTCTACTTTCTTACCTTTATTGTGCATACAATGATTCTTAATTTTGTTTTTCTATATTTATTTACATATAATTATTATCATTATCAAAAAATTTTTAAATATTGTAATTTTTTTAAACATTAATGGGTATATTTACATTCTTTTTTAATTTAATTTTTTTTTTTAATAATATATATATTTACTTCAATATTTAGATATTCTTCTCCTTTTATTCCAAAGTCTTTTAAAATATTAATAACATTTTTTTTATTAATATTTGAATAAGATTTATTTAAATCAAGATTAATAGGAGTTATTTTTGTTATATTTTTTTAAATTTATTATTTATTCTTTTTATTTTAATGTATTTCTGTTAATATTTATTCATTTAATTCTTTTAAATTTTTATCAATTTTTTTTTTTTTTAAAACAAAAAAATTTGTTAATATTTATTTTTTGTTACTAATTCAATATTTATTTCATTAATTTCATAAGATTTATTTATATATTATTAAACTGATTTTAAAATATGGTTTTTTTATTAAAGAACTTCTTATGTAATTAATCTACAACTATTTTCTTATTCATGTTTTGCTTTAAATAGTTAATTTTATATTTTTTATTAAATTTAATTTTCGACACTTTAATATATTTAATAAAAGTTTATTTGGGGATGTAAGGATGTTTAATCTATTTTTTTAATATAATTCTCAAATAGCTTTATGAAATTAATTTAATATAAAATTAAATCATAATTTATCAACTCTTCTGGAAAATCATCTGGTAAATTATTAATTATTTCTTAATACCTTTTTAAATTTATAAATAGTTTAATATTTATAATTTCTATTATTTACTTTTTGCAAGATTTTTTATTCTGCTTTTTTAAAAATTCATTTTAATTTATTTTCTCATTTTATTTTGCATTTTTTTAAATACTTTTTTAATAATATATTATTATATTTATTATTGTAAATCTAAAAAAATATAACAATTATACATTTTTATAAGTTTTTTTATCGTTAAAGGTTTCTAAGTTTTATTAATTTTAACTTATAGGCTTTCCATTTTGAAAAAAATGTATTTTATATTTTATTTTATTTTATATATTTTTTTTGCTTTGAAAAGCTTTATAGAATTTTTTTTTTTTATATAAAATGTGAATCTTTATTTGAAAATATAATAATTATAAATTTTTTTATTTATATATCGAAATATTAAATTATAAAAATATAAAAAATTTTAAATTAAATATTTTATATATTTTAAAAAAAAAAATATATCTTTTCTTATTTTTAAAAAAAATAATAAATTTTTAATTTTTAAAAAAAAAAAATTATATAAATAAAATAATTATCAAAAAAAAAAAAANAAAAAA
>NW_004086521.1:0-13081 GCF_000220395.1 Ichthyophthirius multifiliis
TTAAATTTTTTTTTTATTAAATATTTATATATATATATATTTGAATTATAATAAATTATTATTTTTAAATTTTAATTTATAATAAAAAATTATTTTTTTATTATTTAATAAAAAACTGTTTATATATATAGAATATAATTATTTAATTAATAAATGTTCTTATTTTCTTATAACTTATAGATTTTAAATTAAAAAAAATTATAAAGATATATAAAATATAATTAAAGACTTTAAAAATTATTATATATATAAAATATATAAAAATAAAAAAAAATATAAGTTATAAAAATTTATAAAAAAAATTAATTAAATTTATTTTTTATATAAAAATAATTAAAATAAAAATATATAATTATAATCGCAAATCTAATTTATGATAAAAAATAAAAAAATATATTTACTATATATATAAAATAATAAAAATAATGTATATATAAAAATATATATTTCTATATATATATTATTTTTATATTATTAAATTTTTACATAATATTTAATAATATATTATTTGAATATTTGAATTTTTTAATATAAAAAGAAAATTTTAGAATTACTATTATAAATATTATATATTTTAATGAATAATATAGTTTAATACAATTATAAATATAATCTAAATTATATATTTTTCTTTTTCAAGATGAATTAACAATATTTCCTATTTATGTTTATTCTTTTATAAATCTTCCATTAACTCTTTATCTGTTTTTAGCTATATTTTTTCTAACTTCATATCTTAATATATCCCATTTTCTAGTTTATTTTTTTATTAAATATTTAATTATTTTTTATTTTCTTATTTCCTTCTTTTAAAAATCCTCTAGAGTTTTTTGACACACAAAATATGATAGTTAAGAATATTAAGATTAGAATTACGAAATATAATTATAAATAAATTATAGAATATATTATAAATTTTCATCATTTATATAACTATGTTTTATTATTCAGGAATTTCTTTAACTGGTAGAGGAATAAATATTTCTTACATTATAATTTTTTTTTTTTTTTTTTTTAGTTAGGTTAAAAAATTATTTTGTGTTTAATTTTTATTTATTTATTTTTAAAAAAAATTAATAATTAAATGATTTTAAATATTTAAAAATAAAAAATAAAAATATTTTTAAATTTCAATATCAATTTTTAAAAATGTTTTTTTTTAATTTATAAAAATATTATATAAAATAATAATTTAAATATCTTTATAAATTTTTGTAAAAGAAATAAATGAAATATAAAAAATAAATAATAATATATAAATATATAAATATATAAATATATATTTATATATATAAATATATATTTATTTTATATTTAAAGATTAAAATACAATTATATATAAATGATTTAAATATATACATATAATATAAGTTCAAAAAATACAACATTCCTATTTATTTATTTTTGTATTTTATTTAGAAAAATCTTATAGCGATAAAAGTTCTGAATTTTCATCAATTTATTCAAATTATTCTAATTGAAAAGTTTCTAATTTCTTATAGTTTATTTATTTATCGTCTCTTTTATTTAAATATTCATTTGAATAATTTACGAGTAAATTTTTTAATTCAATCCACCTACTATTATAATAAACTTAAGCATTTTTAATAATTTGATTTTTTATAAAACAAAACTTATCGAATTTAATAAAAAATCCGTTTTTAATTTTTAAACTTTTGTTTTCTTCTTGTTTTATTATGTACATTATATTGGGTTAAAACTGGTATTTGGTTAAACTAAATTTTCTAAAAATTATTATATTATTCTCACGAACCCAATATATTTTTTCTTCCATATTGATCTATTCTTTAAATAATATAAACTGGAAATTTCTTTAAGAAAAAAGCTCAAAATTTATCAATTACTATATGTTTTCATTTCCTTTTTATTTAAAAAATAAAGGTGGACTAGGTTTAATTTAAGAAAAAGTAATGTTTTAGGCATACAAAAGTTCCTATATATAATATTAAGTAAAATTTTTGAAATTTTCGAAAGTATTTTCTGAAAAAAACATATTAAAGAACTCTTATATGGATATATTTTCTATCTTAAGTTCTTCTTATATTTAATATTATTTAATTTCACTTTATAAATTTTATAAAATGTTTTAACTTCTTTTATTTAATTAATAATTAATAAGTTATAATTAGTTTTATTAAGATTTTTTTTTTTCATAATATTCTTAATTAATATTTTTTTCTTATTTTTAAATTTATATTTCTTCTTATTTATTTATTTAAAATTTTTCTTCTTTTTTTATTTTAAAATATATATTTTAAATAAAAAGAAAAAATAACTTTTATCTATTTATTAATCTTATTCACTTTTTTTATATTAGTTTAAAGATAAAATAATATCTTTTACTTTTTCCTTATTTTTATATTTCTTATCTTTACTATATTAGTTTTTTATATTTTCTGTTTATTAATCATTTTCTTATTTTTAAATAATTTCTATTTATTTTTATTAATAAATTTCTTATTATTTTTCATATATTTTCTCTTCAATCTAACTTTATAATTATTCTTAATATTATAAATTGTCTAGTATTTAAGGAGAATCTTAATTATCTTTAGTATTATCTTAAATATAACTATAATTATCTTAAATAATAGACTATTATAAAGAGAATATTTACGAAAAATCTTCATTTGTATTTTAATCAGTATCTAACATAAAATAAGATTATTCAACGTTATTATTTTTGGTAATAATTTTGCTTTAAATATTATCATTATTATTTGATTTATTTTAAACAAAATTTTCTTCTACTCATAAATTCTAATAAATATGAAAATATTCGTCTATTTATTTTAGGGTTTTAAACGGAGAATTTAACCCAAAAAAAATAAACTAATCTTTGTCTGTTTTTATTTTTATACATTCAGGAATCATATTTTCTTTTAATTTTATTTTTATTATTTAATCAAACATTATATTTAATTTTTGTTCTTTTTGTTAATATTATAACCTGTTACTATATATTAATAAATTTCCTATATTATTTTTGTTATTTAAACAACATTTTTATACACTATAACAATTGTCATCTTAAAATTAAAAAATATTATACATTAATAGTACCTTTTTATTTTATTTTTTTTGTTAATTAAATATAAAAATTATAATTTAATTTTAATTAAAGAATATATATATATATATATTTTTTAAAAAAATATTAAAATTAATTATTTATATATAAGATTACTTTTTTATTTTTATAAAATATTATTTATTTTACAAATAATGTATACAAAACATTAAAAAAAAGCTATATTTTTTCGTATTTATTTATAAACTTTTTAATATTTACTTTTATAGTCTATTTTCTTTCTCTATAACAAAAAAAAACACATATTTATTTATTTACGATATATATTAAAATAGAATTTTTTATTTCTCAATATTTTACTAAAATAGTAATTTTAATATATATAAATATAGAAGATCATAAATATTTTAATATTAATTACACAAACAAAAAACATATATTATAAAATAATTTTAAAATTATTTATTAGATTATATATTACATTTTTTCTTTTTATTTTTATAAAAAAAATATCATAATATTATAATCTCGTAAAACTCTAAAATTTATTATAATATTTCAATTCTTGATTTATGTAATATTTTATTTTATTTAAATGCTTAAGCAATTAATTTAATTTTAACAAAATTAAAGTTTTTATAGCTTAAATACAACTTAATAAACTTATCTATTTAAAACAAAAATTAAATTAAGTAACATAAGGTAAGTTTTGAAAAATAATTTAACTAAAAAACTTAAAATAAGTATTTATTAGAATTTAATTATTATAATCTAATGCTTATTTATTATTAAATAAAATAGTATTAGCCATCTAAAATTCTTAATTATTTAACTCGCTTTAAAAATTGAGTTAAAGGTCTAAAATTTTTATGAATTTTATATTTTTATTAAAAAGTAAATATTTTAAATCTTCAAAAAACAATTAATTAATTTTTATATACTTTTAAGAACTAAAATCTATACTTATTTCTATTTTTTGACTCTCACATATTGCTTTAATTAAAAGCGAAAAATTTATATTATTTATATTTTGAAGTTTTTCAAATTATATATATAAACATAAAATACTTTTCATTTTTTAAATTTATTCGGTCATTTCATTAAATTAATTTCCTTAAAAATTTATATTACTTATTTTTAAAACTAAATAATTTAAATTTTTATTCCTTTATAATTTTTCAATTAAAATTAACATATTTTCTCCATTTATTTATTAAATGCTATTAATTAGATTTAATTCAAAATATTATAAAAGATTAAAATCTAAAGATAATATAACATTTTTTATTAAATAAGAATCTAAAATGTGTAAACTGATTTTTTATAAGTTCTTTTTTTATTAAGGAATTAAAAAAATATCTTAGACAATTTCATAGTCTATATTCTCATCTATATGTATAAGATATTAATTTTCTTCTTAATCTTATTATTAAAATATATAAAAAGAAAGTAAAAAACACAAAATATTTTTATTTTTTTAATCATTTTTATTAAATTTTGTTAAAAATAAATTCTTAATTTCTGAAAATTTTATAAGTTTTTCATATATTTTTTCTCTTTAAGTTAAAAATAATTCAAAATCTTTGTTTTTTTAAGTAAATTATTTAATTATTTTAAACCATTATTTAATAATATTAATTGAAATTTTAATTTTGTATTAAATAATTATTTATTTTAAAAAATCGATAATAGTACATTTTTAATAGTTTTTCCTTTTTTTATTTTATTAATTATCAATATCTTCAAATTCATTTTATAATAAATTCTATCTTTAATTTTATTACTTTTTCATATTACAATAATAAGTTTTTTTTATTTATATTAAATAGTAAATAAAAAATTAATATATATATATATTATAATTAATAAAAATTATAAATAATATATAATTTTTTAAAATAAATTAAAAACATATAATTATATATGTATATATATATATATTTATATATTAATATATATTTTTATTTTAATTTAATATATATATATATACATATATCTAATTTTAGTTATTAAATATTAAATAAATATATTTTTCCGAAAAATATGAATTATTATTATCTTTACAACTTACAATAGTATAATTAATAACCAATAGATGAAGAATAAACTAAAAAAATTATCAAACTTTGTAGAAAATACAAATAAGGAAACAGTGAAAATAATATATATTCTTAGTTTTTAATTTAATATTTAAAAAATATATTGATGAAGCTAAACATTAATATAATGAATATTCTTTTAATAATAAAGTTATTAATATGCTTATAGATTTTTTTGTAATATTTACATTTGTTATGATTGTTTCTATATAAGATACAAAATGTGAAGCAAGTAAAATTTTATATAACTGTAAATTTTATTTAGCATGCTATTCTATTATAGATTTTATAGTTAAATTTAGAGTTTTAAAGTATTAATTAACTATGAAAGATTAACTATGTATTAAAAATTATAAATAAACTGTTAAATATGCTTTTTATATCAGGTAGATATTCTATGAATCACAATAAGAATCTATATAATTTTAATTATAAATAACATTAACATTGTAAATAAAATAAATATACATATATAATATATATATATATATATATATATATTTATATACTTATATATATTCATTTTATTTTATTGAAAAAGATTCAATTTATTATTAATGGTATATTGTTTTATGTAAATAATTATTCTTAAAGATTTTTATTATTTATTACTTTATAAATTATCTTTTTTATATTTTTTAACAGTAAAATTAATTAACATTAAAAAAAAAAACTAGATAAATATTTTTTTTATAAATAAAAAAATAGATTTGTTATCATTATTTGATGCTTTTTTTTTTTTTTTAAGTATAATTGTTATTTGTCCAGTTATTTTATTTATTTATTTAATATATTTGATTTATTCGAAATAATAATAAAAAATTATTTATAATAAAAATTATACGAGAAATAGGCATTAATTAGCAATTTAGATTTAGTAAATATTTTTTTTTTATTATTATTATTATGTGAAAATTTACATAAAAAAAAGAAAAAATATTCTTCTTTTTCATTTTTAACAAAATAAATTATGTCCACCATGGAGTGTATTGAAAATTTTAATTGTGTTATTTGCAAAAATGAATATAATGAAGACGATAAAATTTTAGTACTTCCTTGTCAATCTAAGTAAAATTTTAATATTTTTTATATTTAAAAATTAAATATTTAGTCACAATATGCATGTTAAATGTTCTAAATAATGGTTTAATGTAAATGATAATTGTCCTGTATGTTAGAAAGATATGAATTAATATATAAAAGAAATGGATATTTGAAAAAAAATAGTTATAATTATATAAATACATTATTTCTATAAAAACAGAAAAAAAAAAAAAAATTGTTTAAATTAAAAAAAATTAATTTAAAAAAAGTAAAAAAAAAAAAAAAAAAAATTATAAAAAATTAATTTAAAAAAAAAGTAAAAAAAAAAAAAAAAAAAATTTAAAATTATAAAAAATTAATTTAAAAAAAGTAAAAAAAAAAAAAAAGAAAAAATTCTTATTTTTATTTTTATTTTTATATTTATTTTTATTTTTATTTTATATTTATTTTAATTTAAATTTATTTTTATAATATATAAAATTATTTTTATTTTATTAAATAATTTGTAATTTTATATTTTAAGTATTTTATTATTATTTTAAATTTATATCTTTTAATATAAATTAATTATAAAAAAAAAAAATTCTAATATAAATAAAAAAAAAATAGAAAAGACAAAATTAATATTTTTAATAACAAAAAATAAAATATAAATAATAATTTTAATTTTTTCTATTTTTTTTTTTATATTGATATTTTTTAAAAATTTTATTGTAAAATAAATAAATTAAATATTTATATATAATAAAAAATTTTTAGTTTTTTATATACATATTTAAATTGTTATATTCAATAAAAAATATTAATTCAATATTTTATAACTAAATAATACAAGTAAATAAAAAATATACTAATTCAACTATATAAAAACAATAAAATACGTTTATTTAGTATAAAAAATAAAAATATATTAATATAATTGTGAAAGAGACCTATTATAATTTACATATGTAGTAGTGTCAAAAAATCTAAAAAATATTATAATCATATTCTATTTTAATGAAAAAATTAAAAAGTTTAAATATTAAAATTCTAATGAATGCTGTAATTTTAAATTATTATAATACAAAATATAAAAATAAGAAAATAATATTTTAAATTATTATTATAATAATTATTTTACAAATTTTTATATAATAATAAAGAAAATTTAATTATAATAAATATATATAATTTTATTAATATTAATAGAAACATTATATATTTTTATAATATATTAATTTAATATTTATTTTTATTAATATAATAAATAAAAATTAAGAATTTTAACTTTTTTATTTAAATATAAATAAATATTAAAAAATATATTGTTGTTATACATTAAAAAATTTTATTAGAAAATTAATTAAAAAAAACAATTTTTATAATATTACGTATTAATTGCTAAAAAGATATTAAATAACAAAAATTAATATTTATTATTTTTTTTAAATAAAATATAATATATATTTATTTATAAATATAAAATATAAATAAAATACAAATAAAATACAAATAAAATATTAATAAATTAAAATAGTAAAATAAAAAATAAGAAGAAAAAAAAAAATGAACTCTAAAATCATTTAAAATAGCGCCAAACTTTTATCTTAAGTTTAATCTTAATCTTTCAGCAAAGTAAATAATAAAATTATATATATAGAAACTAATTAAAATTAATCAAATAAAAAAACACTAAATAATTTTATATTTATATATATATATAAAAAAAAGCATAAAGCATTAAAACCTCCAGTTAGAGTTGCTGTTACAGGAGCTGCCGGAAACATTGGTTATGCTACAGTTTTCAGAATAGCTTCTGGTTAATTATTAGGACCAGACTAGCCCGTAATCTTACAATTGATCGAACTTCCTTAGGCATAAAACGCTCTTAAAGTAAAAATAAAATAATTACATTTACATTATATATATAAATAATTATAATAATAATATTATTAATAAATTATAGGGAGTAGCTATGGAACTTAACGATTGTGCCTTCCCATTACTCTAAGACATTATTTTAACTGACAACTAATCAATAGGTTTCAAAGATGCTGACTACGCTTTATTAGTAGGTTCAAAACCAAGAGGCAAAGGGTAAGAAAGAAGTGACTTAATTAAGGACAATGGAAAGATTTTTGTTGACACTGGAAAAGTAAAATATAAAATATATATATGTATGAATAAAAAATATATATATAAATTAATGCAATTTATTTAATAATAAATATATTCTTACAAAAAAGGCCATAAATGATAATGCCAACAGAAATATAAAAGTTATTGTTGTAGGAAACCCTGCTAATACAAACTGTTTAATTGCTTCTCATTATGCTAAAGATATTCCTAAAGAAAACTTCACTGCCATGACCAGACTCGACCATGATCGTGGACTTACTTAAATTGCTCAAAAATTAAAATGTCATGTTGATGATATTCAAAATTTCTGTATTTGGGGCAATCACTCTCCAACTATGTACCCTGATCTTACACATGCTACTGTACATGGAAAACCAATTAAACCTTAATTAGATGATACATGGATTAATAGTTATTTCAATCCTAAAGTACAAAAAAGAGGTGCTGAAATTTTAGATGCTAGAGGACTTTCTTCTGCTGCCTCTGCTGGTAATGCTGCCATTGTTCATGTAAGAGATTGGGTTTTGGGAAGTCATAAACATTGGAAATCTATGGCAGTACATACTGATGGATCTTATGGAGTACCAAAAGGATTGATATTCTCTTTCCCTGTTACTACCGAAAATGGAAACTATAAGATTGTCTAAGGATTAAAGGTGGATGCTTACTCTTAAGCTAAAATTGATGTAACTACTAAGGAATTATTAGAAGAAAGACAAGCTGTTGAACATTTACTTAAATGAAATTAATTAAAAGAGAGAAAATATATTAAAAACTATATTTTAATTTTTTATATTTCTTATCATTTAATTTTATTTTTGAAATAAATTTAGAAATTGTGAATTTATAAAAATATAAAAAAATTATAATAAATTGATATATATAAATAAATATATATATATATATATATATAAATATATATATTTATATATAAATATATATATATATATATATTTATATATTTATTTTAATATTTTATTAAATACATTATATATATTTTTATTTATAGATAGACACAAAATTAAAAAGAAAATTAAAATAAACATATAATAATATTATTTAAATGTATATATTAAATATAAATAAATTTTATTTATTATTTTTTTATAGTATTTAAAAAACATAAATAAATAATATAAAATATATAATTATATGTAAGGAGGTTTTTTTCGCGGGACAACACATTAATAAGATGCAAGATTTACCGACAAAGAGAAAAAATTAATGAAAACTATGGTTTTTGATGAAATTTTAGATTAAAAAATAGACTTAAAGAAAGTTTTTATTTTAAAATAAAATAATATTTTAATATAATAAATTAAAAATAATGATAGATAAATCTTAATTTTATACTGCCTTGGGTTGAATAATAAGTTAATGATATTTTAGGTTACGATGATGATGTAATACCTTCCATGATCATTAACGAATTAGAATCTTATATAGATAATGATAGAGGTCCAAATGGAAAACTTATTGCTATAAGAGTAACTGGATTTTTGGAGAAAAATGCTAAAAGTTTTATGAGTTGTTTATGGAGATTGTTATTGGATGCAATGGAATCTAAAAATGGAATTGTATTTTTTTTTTTTAATTTTTTTATTTTAATTTTTTGTTATTATTAGCCAAAATAATTAATTGAAAATAAAAAAGCTGAACTTTAAAAAAAATAAGAAGAAATGCATAAAATTTTAGATGCTTAAAAAAAATTAATGGAAAAAAGAGAATAAATTAAAAAAATTGAAAATATTCTTGAAAGATCCCCCTCAATTTTTTAAAAAAAAAGTTTTTTTTTTTTTTTTTTTTTTTTAAATAAATAAAAAATATTTATTTTAATAAGATAATGATTTAAAAAAAAATGAAGAAAATTATAACAATAATAATAAAAATAGAGGAAGAAATAAAAGTCATAGTAGAAGTAGAAGTAGAATTAGTAAAATAAAATAAAATTAAACTTATAAAAGAAGTTCAAGCTTTTAAAGTGATAAAAGAAAAGATTCAAAACATAAAAAAGATAAAGATTCAAAAGATAAAAATAAAAAATAAAAAAAAACATAAACATAAACATAAAGATTATGAAAAAAAAAGATGAAACAAAAAGTTATTTTATTTATTTAATTTTTTAAATAATTAGCTAATTATAAAGTATATTAGATATTAAAAAAAACACAAATTGTAAACTAATATTTATGGATTTTATTAAATCTAATATTTTTTTTTTTTTTGAAAATAAAAAAAAATAGAATATCTTATAAAAATTTTGAAATATTTTATTCAATAAAATATTATATATATATTTATAATAGTTTTTAATTTTTTTTAATAAATTCTTAAAATTTAATTATATAAACATTTATTAATTGATTAATTTATTTTATTTTTATAATATAAACAATATAATTTTTAATTAATCATTTTTATATGATTTTAATAATAAAACATGTATATTATTTTGATATTTAAAAATAAAATTAAAAATTATATAAATACTTTTATTAAAATTTATAATTATTACATTTTTTATTTTATTAAAAGTTTGGTAAAAATTAATATTATTATTATTAAAATTAATTATATAAAAAATATAATAAGGAAAATAAATAAAAAATGTAAAAATAAATGAAGAATTTTATTAAATTTATATATATTATATATAATATATAATATATAATATATAATATTTTATATATATATATATATAATATAAATAATATAAATAATATATTTTATATATTTTTATATATATATTGATAATAAAAATTTATTTTAATATTATCAAATTTCTCATTTTATCTTTTAAAATGATAATTTGAAAGAATAATTATAATATTAATATTATAATAACGATTTTGAATATATAAGCATAGATATTTAATATAATTTAATTTATAATTATATTTTATATTATTTAAATAATATTTTAAGTTATTTTAAATATTAATAATATAAAAAAATAATTTTAATTTTTATAATTCTTTAATATAATAATTTTAAATAGAGTTTATTATCAGATAAACTGAAAATTTCGTATTTTTTATTCTAGAAAAATAATAAATATAGACAACAAAAATAACTGTAAAAAAAACTTTATTTTTTATTAAAATTTATTTATATAAAATCTGAATAATTATTAAAAATAAAACACATTTTTTATAAAAAATTATTAATGTAATATATAAAATATTTATTATTTTTATCAATATTTGCATTATCTTAAGCCGTATAAACTTGTAATTTTATTTGTACTACTAGACAAATAATTGATTTGAATAAAGAATATAAGAGAGCTTGCGGAGAACGTTCTGTTAAAGGTTTTTCGAAAGAAAAGAATATATAAATAGATGTTGGGCATGTAGAGATAGGGTTGCATATTTTTCATAAGAAAAGTGTAAATAATTTGAAGGTTAGAAATTTTGTGATCCTAAGTAATAATATTTAGATTGTCCATCAACTTATAAACCGGTTTGTGGTTATTTCGATAATTCAAAAAATAAATAGGAATTAACCTAATAGACATTTAATAATAATTGTGAAGCTTGTGGAACTAATAATGTTGATAGATTTTCAGAAGGAGAATGTTAATGATAATTTTATTTTTTTATAAAATATATGTACTTTCTTTTTTTGTATATGTTTATAAGCATATTTTTTCTTTAAGTTTAATATTTTTATTTTTTTTATAATTTTTTATTTTTTTAATTTTATTTTATTTTTGTTTTTGTTTTTGTTTTTGTTTTTGTTTTTGTTTTTGTTTTTTTTTTTAAAAAAAAACAAACATTTATAAAAATTTTTATTTTATATTTAAAAAATAATATAAAAATGAAAAAAAAGCCTATTTCACATCACACAAAAGACAAAGTCGAAAACGCAAAAATTTATATAGAAAGTTAGATATAGTTTATGTTATAAATAATATCAAAATAAAAATTAATTTTTTGTTTGTTTTAGAAAAAATGGAACAAAAACAACAAAAAAGAACTGATTTTAATTAATTATGGGAATAATTTTAATAAAAACTTGAAAATTTAAATATATAAAAAACATAAAAATAAGAACTTGAAAAAGAAATTTTAAAAGAATAGTTTTATACTTATCGTGAAAAGTATATATTTTTTTATTTTTTTTTAAGAAACAAATAAATAAAAGATAAATAAAACGAAAAACTATAAAAGATTATTAACCTTTAAAAATAATCGGAAAAGGTGGTTTTGGAGAAGTTTGGTTATGTAAAGATATTTAAACAGACCAAAAAGTGGCAATTAAAAAAATCAGCAAAAAGAAAGTAATATAAAGAAATCAAACAAATCACATTCGGATAGAAAAAGATGTCCTTTCAACAAATACATGTAAATGGATAGTTCAATTTTATTGTTCTTTTTAAGATAATAATAATTTATATTTAGTCATGGAATATGTTGAAGGAGGTAATTTAATGTCTTTTTTATTACAGAAAGATAATATAAATGAAAAAGAGGCTAAATTTTATATAAGTGAGATTATTCTAGCAATTGAAAGTTTACATAAAATGAATTATATACATAGAGACTTAAAACCTGATAATATTTTAATTGATAAAAACGGACATATTAAATTAACTGATTTTGGACTTTGTAAAATTATGTAATAATTAGTTATAAAAAACATTTATATATATAAACTAAAAATATTAAAAAAATTATAAAATATAAATAAATAATAAATATAAAAATATATAAAACATATATATATATATATATATATATATATATATATATATATATATAAT
>NW_004086519.1:0-16313 GCF_000220395.1 Ichthyophthirius multifiliis
AATATATATATAGAAATATATATTTTTAAATTTATACTTTATATATATATTTTTATATATTAGAACATTACTGAATTATTTATCTAATATTTAAATACATTCAAATATTTTGCTTATATATATCTAAATCAAATTTATATAAAATATTTTTAATATTATTTTTTTTACTATTCAATTTATATAATTATTTAAATATTAGTAAACTAAATTATATCTAATAAACATTTTTTTTATTAAGTTTTTCTTTTTTATCTTCTAATTTTAATTTCAGAAAATATTTTTTTAATAATATTTTTTATATTATTTATATTTTATAAAGAATATTAATTAATTTTGTTTTTCTTTATTTTTTTTTATATTATATTTCTTTTAATATATTTTATTAACTGAATTTTGTTTTTATTAATATTATTTTTAAGAAATTAATTTAAATTTTTTTTATTCATATTGCTATTTTTCATTATAGTTATGAAAATAAATATTCATATTTTTAACTAAATAATAATTCTAAATTATTTATTTAAATACCTTTATTATTCAATATTATTTTTTTTATTAATTTTATACTTAAAAAATAATTTTATATATTTTTTAAATTATAATAATATTCTTGTCATACATTTAATATTTATTTTTTTATTATAATAAATTTTATAAAAATGCATTTATTTTCATTTTAAAATAAATAAACTTTATTTATATTAATCAAAATTAGATTATATATATAATTAAATTTATTTTAATTTTTTTTTTTTTTATAAAAACAAAAACCTAATCAACAAAAAATAATATATTTTATATATAAATAAAAAAAAACATACTCAATCATTTAATTAAGTTAAAGCAGCAACTCCTCTTTTAACCCAATGATTAGGTAAACTGCTTTTTTCAATAGGTAAATAAATACTTAAAACATAATTTGTACTATGTCCAGTAGTACTTAAATTACCTGCTCTTTTACTAGTTTTATAAACAGGTGTTTCATAAACCTTTTTATACTTTATAAAAAGTAAAACAAAAATAAATTACATTAATATAATGTTCATAATTTTATATTTTATCAGTAGGAATAAGCCAAATATGTGGCATATATTAATAAAGTATTTTTTATTAAGATTCACAAATATACCCATTATCTAAATCCCAACCAGCTCCTTCTAGATATAAACCATAAAAGAAACACCCATCTTCAGGTCGTTTCTCTAAATCAACATTTTACTTTTTTGGATCAGATATAACTTTAAAATCAAACGACAGAGTGTCAATAGGAATTTTTTTCTTAAAAAACAAATTAAATAAATATTTTTATAAATAAATACTTTTCTTGAATAATTTTGTAAAATTCCAGTTAAAAAAGACTAAGTAAAAAAAAACCCTGATATCCAAAATGAATTCGGAGCACCTTAATCAATCCACCTCTACATTTCCTTAAGCCTCAAAACAAAATCGTTTATCCATGATCCTAAAGGCTTTAAACTCGGATAAGACACCTTGTGCCAAAAATCCGGTACTTTATTATCAAAAACACAATTAAAAACATCTTCTAAAACATTTGACATTACCAAATGACCATCAATAGCCTTACCTAAATCAACTAGACTTTAATTTACAGTATTAAGTAATTTATTAAACCTAATAAGTTCCTAAATGAGTACTGTATTCATTGACTATTCATATTTAATTGGATGTATTTACTAGACTTTCTCAATGTCAAAAAGACTTGGTAGTTTGTCTTATAAAATCTACAATTTTTCCTTAATAATCTACTCAGTGCTTTTTCCTCCTTCACCTAAACCAGCTCTCGGTAATAAAGAAAGTACATTCTAACAAATATAATTAGTTTCTAGAATTGCGCAAGATATTTAAGCATTCGAATGTAAACCGAAAATATCTGCAGTATCATTTCTTGGAAGACCTTAAATATATTTTTTATAAAAATTTAAATTGCCCTCCCTTGGAGCAAAATAAATCTAATTTTTTTAAGAAAAAAAATATCCTTCCTCTAATATATTCTTGCAGTAAAAATCCTATAAAAGAGCTTTTATTAATCTTCTATCTTTCGGATCTGTCACTCTTCCTCCATAATTGGCTTCCGCGACCATATAATTAAGTGCTTCCCATGGAATATTTTCCTATTCATTTAAATAAAGTTTCAATTGGGAATAAGAAATCGCAAAATCAGCCGATGTAAATTCATACGGAATATTCCATCCTAAAGGTCCATATTTTCGTCTTTCTATAATCACGGCATGGAAAAAGGCTAAACCGAAAAATAATTTTTTCCATTCATGAACTTTTACACATTCTTCGAATTTCCTAAAATCCTACTATTAAAAGCTTCTTAATAGATTATTTTTTAACCCACTAGGTGGTTCAAAAGTAATTTTTATTCCCTTCATTAAAATAGAAGAAGGAAAAACATCCGAAGGTATCGAAGTAAGCCAAATTCGGAAATCTTTATGTATTTTTTAGATTGGAGTCTCTAATATTCTCTCTAATTCAGGCATAAAAGATTAAGCTAAATGGCAATTTTATAATAATATCCAATACCCTTTCTCAAACGCTTCCTTTATAGAATTTTCTGTGTATTCACCTTAACCTTGTCCTAATGAAATCTAATTAAAGGTAGCTTTAAAACCTATTTGGTCGGCTAATTTTATTATTTCCAAACGCGGGTCTGCCCCTGAACTTAAAATAAATATTAAAGGAGTAATACAATTAGACTCTTAAAAAACGGCTTTTAAATTAAAAGGAGGAGGTTGAATATATTTTTCACCCATTTCATTTATTATTAATTTTTAGATTCCTTAAGTAAATTTGTCAGGGAATAAAATACGTATTATAATTAACTAATTATTTTATATACATTATAAATTTATTTTAAAAAATATTACTTATTAAAATTCATTTAAACGATTTGGTATTTTTCCTGGAAAAGGCTTGTCTAAATTATCTGCTTTATAAATTTCGTACCATTATTATTCATTTTATTCAAAATCTTCATCAAATTCACTAAATATATCAATTTTTTAAGAAAGTTCGCATATAAAAGACCATGTTTTTTAGCTTAACCATTTTTTACTGTTTTTTGGTTGTTTTTTCTCATTTTCAGTTTATGTTCCACCTAACATCATGAATCTTTAATACATATTTTAAATATAAATATTCTTTTTATAAAATTAAAAAAAAAAACCTAATTTATTATTTTGTAATTTTATTTTCAATTTCCATAATTTTAATACACATGAGCAAAGAGAAAATAAGTTTATCTTTCTCAAATAGACTTGTACAAATACTTTCATACATTAAAATTTAGAATTAATTAATAATATTCAAACACCTAAAAAAAAATACATAAAAAGTTAAAAAAAAATGAAAAAAACCTCTAATTTTTTCCTGGCACTAAGCTTTAAATAGCCTTTAAGAAGATATTAATATAAAATTCCAATGACCATTAATAAGTAGTTTCGATAAGGGCCAAATCAAGCACAACAAAATACATATTCGAGACTCTTTTAGCCACATCTTTATAGAAATCTCTAATTTAATTAAACAAAATCCTATCATTATCTTATTTTTTTAATTTTTCTTAAATTTCCTTATTATCATTTTTCGATTATTATAATTAAAATAAAAGTTTTTCTTCATTCAAAAGATCCCCTTAAGATTCGAAAAGCATTTAAAGTATTTTGCTTTCAGTCTAAACTTACTTTTCTTTATTTGAGAAATACTATACAATATTTATTTCCTTTTATTAATATTTAATAGGTTCTTCCTATTTCACTATTATATTAAGCAAATAATCTTCCAAGCCTTCCACAGTAACCTAAAAGTTCAAAAGTGTGACTTTGACACAAATTTAAGGGGAATAATGTGGTCTAGATAGCTTTGTAGTAATATAAAATTTGAATTTTTCATTATAATCAATTAATTTATCTCCAAATTTAATCGTTAAAGAAGAACTTCCATTTTTAACTAATTTTTTCTAAAGAATCTGTTAATATACACTTTCAATATTTTCCCCTGCATTTTCTAATAAAACACTATTTCCATACAATAAACAACTCTATATTTTGTTTGAAACATCCTATTAACTATTTGGTCTTAAAATAATAAGTTTTTACTCCAAATTCTTAATCCATTTATTTGCCTAAGACTACGGATCAATCATTAAAGGCCATTTATTTGAGTTATTTAAAATAATGGCATTATCAATTGAAAAAGAATCATTAGGCAGTTTATATTTATTAATCCACTATCCTATAATAATGGGATTACATAAAATATTCTATATAGAAAAATCACTTGAATGTAAAATACCTAATTCCTTTAGTTATTTCTACCATTCCTAAATGGCCTCTTCTCTATAAGCAATCGGAAAAGCCCCTAAATAAGCTAAAATTCCAGCACACAAAATGCAATCTCCTATAATACTTGTAGCTTCAATTTTATTTGTTTCAGCTTTTTATTTCCAGGAATTTTTTTCTCCACTTAATCCATTTATTAGTGTGCCAGCTCGTTCAAGTTATATTTTGCATTTCTATACTTTCTCTTCTAAGTTTTGTTTTTCTTATTGAGCTAATTAATAGGCTTTTTGTAAAGATTATAATAAATCGAGTACTTCATGTAATGTTTTTTTCTTTTCATCTAATGCACTTTCTGCTTATTTTAGTTAAGCCTAAGCAACTTCCAGTTATTTTCTTTTAGGGTCCACAACTAAAAGTGCATCATAAGTCTCTACTACAGCTTTTATCCATAATAATAAATTTCCTGCTGCTTTAGAAGCATTAAAGACCTATATATTTTTTTAAATAAATAATAAAATAAAAATTACTTTATCTTTTTCAAGAAGAGGATTAAATAAAAAAAGTTTAAGTTTTTCAATTTTTTGCAAAGGGATTCCTATAATTTTATCTTCTTTAAATTCTTTGACTCTATTAATAAGTTTATCAGTAAGTAGTTTTTTTTCGAATATTCCCAAAAATCTTTCTTTTTCTCCGTCGACCCTGGCACAACAGGTACGAGCTTTACAAATTAATCCTCATCAAATGCATAACATAATCCTTCCATAATAATAGCGACTGCTTCTGGCGGTTTAGTAAATGATTTTAAAGTAGTCATATCATTTTTCGATATATTATCTAAGGATTTAGCCGCTATAGCTGATAAAGGAAGTACTTTTTACAATTCCTATTCACATTCTTATTTTAAAGCATTAGAAATATTCCTTTATGCATTACACTCTTTTTCTTCGAGTTCACAAATTTCCATTTTTTCATCTGCTTCTTTCTATTTCTATTACAAATATATCAACATCTGTTAATTCTATTCAGTTTTCACGACTAGTTAAGGTTATAATTCCTCCAAATCCCTTTACATGCCCTAAACTTACATTTCCGTTTACAAAATTTTATTAACACCAATTTCATACATCTAAATAACACCAAAAATCTTCCTTTTTCTCTCCTCAACTAGCTTTTAGAAAATTTTCAACAATTCGAAATAAGAAGAAGGTGTCACATAATAATACATCCTTAATTCTTATAAATACCTTTAACTTAATTCACTAATTCTGATTTACATATCCACTGCAATTTCTACTAAACCTTCCGTTTTTTCTATTTACATAACTTTTTCGAAATGATTACTAGCCGTAGACCTCAAAGCTTCCCCCGTCCAAGCCATAAACCAGTCTATAGTCGTACAATTCACTAGTGAAGGAAAAGTTCTCAGTCTTCTTCTAAAAGCTTCCCCTACAGGCGAAAATGTTAATACTAAATGCAAATATTGTTTGCATTATTTTATGAACTGATTAAATTTTTCAATTGAAGTTCCATTAAATGACTGACCAATTTCTTCTATGATTTCAGTTTTTTCTTCTTATGGAAATAAATTCGGGATTTCTCCGTTATTTAAAATATTACAAATTTCTTCCAACATACTTTCTTTCAAAATCTGACTATCCGAAAACATAAAAACTACATTTCTATTTTCTAAACCTGCCATTTTCATTACTTTTTAAACCTCTTCAACCCAATTTTTCTCATCTACTTACATACTTTCATTTTAAAAACAAATAAAACTTGCTAAACAAGCCAATGATTTTCTTCCACTACCCCCTACTCCTATAAGTAGAGCATGTCCAAACGAAATGTTAATTACCCTACAGATTTTAATAATATGCTAAATAGCACCCATAAAAAGTACTAAATTTAACTTATTGTCTTAAAAGTAATTATTAAACTCATTTAAATACTCATAACATTTCCTCACTACTTCATTTCTGTTTGTCAGTTCGCAATAAACATCCTACAAAGGCCTTTTTTCTCCTTCGCAAATTATAGGGATGAACTAAGCGAAAAGCAAAGGCTGGACCAATACTAGACTATTCCATTCTTTTTTAAAATTTTTGAGTACAATTTATTTTAGAATTTCTTCGAAAATATTCTAGTCCTAAACACTTATTAATCTGTCTTAAAATACTCTCATACATTCATGCGCCCACAATTTTATAAAGGCATTACTTTCTTCTAATAAAAAACTACGAGGACAAGCTTTCGATATGCCTTAAAAGACCTTCGAAATATCTCTCAAATTATAAATATAATGAGACTTCGCAGGCGTTGGTAATAAATCCTTTGAAATTTAAATATTATTATACAACTCAATAGTACTTTTGACAATATTTGCTCCCATTTAAACTATTCCTTTAGAAATATTTCCTTAATATAATCCAAAATACCACTCCATTACGCAACTAAAAATTCTCACTAAAGACTCTTCATCAAAAGGCTAAACATAAAGTAAATTAAAATGCCTTAAATACCTTCCTGTAACTACATTTTGTCCCCCAGGTAGCATTGCAGCCACAAAAATTATATCCTAAAGAACTTTCCAGTCTTTATTTTCCAAATCATACCAACCACCTTCATCCATCCATTATCTTAGAAGTTCTATAGGCGGTTATGCCCCATATATTTCCTTAGCCGGCATATTTAAATCATCAATAAAAATAACAATGTTTTTTTTACCCTATTCAGGCCCGAAAACTCCTTTCCTTCTCCTACTATTTACTTTTGATTCGATTAATCTCTGTACTTAATTCACCTAGGTTTATCCTGAGAAAGATATAAATAAATTCGAGTATTCAGCATTAAAATAATTGTTTTGTAATTCTTTTATTATATTACTAGTCTTACCTGTCCCTGTCGGTCCGCATATTAACATATGTATTTTATTTTATATATATTTATTTAAGAAATAATTATTTCTTATTGAATCATTTGTTGGAACTATTACATCTAAGTATTCACCACCTTTAGGTACTGTTTATTTTTCTACTGTTTAAGTCCAGTTTATCCATTTAAGTTTTTTAGAATCATAACAGACATCAAATACAGTATTTTTTTCAGGTATTTTTAAGTTAATTTTTCTCGGCTAATATTAGAATTTTATATCTAATTATAAATTATAATTATTTATTATATCAGGTGAACCCTAAATATATGTTATTATTTTTTGTATATATAAATGTAATTTTTTTTACTTATATCAATTAATTAAATATTTCATTAAATTTTTTCCTTGAATTTTCTTCTAAAGCCCCTCCGATTCCCCAAATAATTGAAAAAAAAGTAACATTAGTTAAAATTTCTTTTATTTCTTTCGGTATTTTTTACTCCTCACCAACTTCAATATCTTAATAATCTTTAATCCAACAATTAAGTATTTTAATAACAGAAAAAACAGCATTCATGTAATTTTTATAAACTAAAAACACTCCAAATCTTAAACTCCACGACAAAATCACATCAATTGCCCAAAAAAGTAAATTTTATAAAAACTCACTCCATTTTTAAAGACACTTAGGTAAACTTTAAATAAAGCTGTTTACCAATGGAATCCAGCCTAATTAATTGAGTTCCAAAAAAACCATACCACACCTACTTACAGTAGCAGGGGAAGCTAAAGCTAAATCTTAAACTTCAAAAATTATGGTCATACCAATAGTCATTCTAATAATTTCTCCAGAAGTTAAACATAATTTCTTATTATCATCTAATACTGTGTTCATATTTTCAATCCAAACAGCATCTACTGGTCCATCGAAAATTATCCATTTTCGATCTTAATTTTCAGTATCTTATAAACAATTTCTCATTATTATAGATATTACACCATCAGACCAAGTTTTAGTATCTGGATCAAATTTTCCATATAATTAATCACTAATTTTTTCAAAAAAAATTATAAAAATATATATAAAAAATAAATATTTACATTGTGATAGATTTAGGATTTATTTTCTAACTTTATACATTTAAATATTGATCTATTCCTTTTAAAGAACTAATAGCATTTTATAAACTAGTTGTAATAGAGGATTTTCTAATAAAAAATATATTATAAAAAAGTAAAAAAAAAAAAAAAATAAAAATATGTTTATATATATAAAAATAAATAATAATATATATATATATATATATATATATATATATTTATATATTTTATATATATATATATATTTATATATTTTTTTTTTTTTTTATTAAAAATTTTAATTGTATTTTTTTTTAAAGATTTTAATATTTATATTTATATTATTGTTTACCCTGAAAAAGCATTCCCAACAACCATAATACCATGTCTTACATTAATAGTGTTGAAAAGTTCAATACATTTATTAAGAAAATTTTTTTCCGGTTATAATTTTAATTCTTAACATGAATAAATTAAGGCTTTTTCTAACTTTTCATAATCATTATTAGGTAATTAAACACCAGGGAAAAGATCATTAGTAATCGAAGCGAAAAGCTAAACATCATTGAGTGTAAACTTTGGTATATTAACATCCATTAAAGCTCTCAAACAAATAATATCTTCTTTATCTTTTGAAACTCTTTTTAAATTACCAGCAACTGTTAAAATAGCTTTAAGAGCTCTCATACCGAAATCATAATGATCTTAAGTGCTTAATTATTCTGAACTAAGTCTTAAAGAAGTCACAATCTAAAAAAAAAACAGAAACTTATTATAAAATAAACAATAATTACTTTTCTAGCCAAATTCCTAGCATCCTAAAATCCTACTGAATATAAATAAATTTCAGAAATCAAGGCATAATCAGGCACCATCATAGCACATGGTCTAAAAAGAGCTTTTAAATTATCAGGAAGTTTCGATCTTCCCTCATACCCTGGATTCATAGTAATATTAATAGCACAAGACAACACTAATTAAATAGACTCTCCATCAAACATAAAATCCTTTCTTTTTTCTTTAATAGCACTCTAAATAGATAAAACCTATTAAGCAATAACAGAAATTACTTCTAAATTAATTTTATTAAATTCATCGAAACAACACCAAGCACCTGAAGAAGCTATTCCTTTGAAAAATTTCCTCATTGCAAGGTAATTTAGTCCATCTGAGCAATTAAAAATAACTATTTAAACTCCAACCGCTTTAGATAAATCTTTCACAGTTTCCGTTTTACCTGTACCTGCAGGTCCTTCAGGTGCACATCCGTATTATAAATGAAATGCTCCCATTAAAGTTCTATAACATCTATCTGTTAAAGGAGTTATTACTAATCTATTGGAGTTTCCTTAATATTCGAATCTTATTTTTTTTTTATATATATTTTTTTTAAATATATATAAACCCATATTTTAATTATGCATTTATCATTTTAACTAACAAATATTATTCATTATTTGAATCTTCCCAATAATATCTTAATTATGATGTCCAAATAAAGTCTGTCAAATTATAACATCCTTATTCTTCTAATTCTTAAATTACATCCTTTGCATGTACATCTAATACAATCAAAGCACCTAAAGTAAGTCTTACTAAAGGAGATAAATCTTGCCTAACTAGATTTACAATTTCTTAAAATTATTTTTCTAGAAAATCTAAATATTGTTTTAAAGTATTGAATTCTAAATTAAATAATTATATATTATTATTATTTATTGCTTATTCAGAATAATATGTCTATTTTAAAATTTATATATATATAATTATATATTTATATATATATATATATATATATATATATATTTATATATTTAAATTTTTTTTTTTTTTTATAATATACCCAATTTAACATATTAACTGCTAATACTATTTAAGAAGGCCATTTATTTATCCATTATATTCTTTCAGATTAATTATCTTTCATACAATCTTTTGTTATTTACATTAGTGTTTTTTTCATGCATTTTTCTATTTTTAATAGCCATTTTTCTACATTACCTTTCATTTTTCCTTTATTTACGTCTATTTTTTTTAATAATTTTATATTCTCTTTTTCACTTGAAATAAGTCCTCCAACCTGATATTTTTTTTACAAAAAAATAAAAATAAAAAAATTATTTACTTCATTTTGAGAATAGAAATCAAGCATACTAACTGCTTCAAAGCATTTATTTATATGCTTTTGAACTTTCATAGGATCTTTAGTATCCGCGAGTATTTCTAACAATTCTTCATCTGACAAAAAATAAAACCTTGGGAATTCTTTTCTTTTAGATTCTAAATAATCACTTAGGCTTTTTTAAATTTAATCAATGCTCTTTTTTATTCATAAAAAAAAAAAAAATAAAAAAAATAAAAAAAATACTTTATTAAAAATTAAAAATTCTTATTTAATTTTCTCAAATTCTAAGTATTCCCAAATATTCGGATCTTGACTGAATTAATTCATAGTTACCTTCCAAAAATTATCTATTTTATCAAATTTCTTCTTTTCTTTTTCCATTTTTTTAATAATATCTTCAGATGTAAAAATAGGTTCTAAATACATCCACCCTCTTTAACATTTATTCCATTATTCTAATGTATCTTAAAAAACAATAATTTTATGTTCTAAACTTTATGCATATTTTAGAATAGGTTTTATATAAGGAGAAGCTTTCATCATAATTAAATTATTTAATTAATCATCAAAAAATTATTATATTTATTAAACACCTTTAAGTATAAAAGTCCCAGTTTTTTTATATCTAATGATTTCTATTTTTACTACTTTTACTTTATCTTCCATTTCTTTTAATTTTCGTTCAATTTTCCATTATTTATTAGCTTTTATGGATATTTCTTAGATATGTTCTTTATAATTACCTAATCCTTTATCTATTAAAACTTTTAAATTCAATCTTTCAATAGGTTCTATGTCTGTTATATTTGCATATGCAAATATTTCCTTCCAATGAGATTGGGATTTCTTTAAATTACTCATAGCTTCATTAGATAAATATTCTATAATCCACATTTTATCTCGGAAATTTTCTATTTCTTTTTTAAATTCTAAAGATACATTTAAAGCTAAATCATTCTATAAATCAATAAAAGTCTTACATAAATTTATAGATCCTTTATAAAATATTTAATTAACCTTTTTTTCAATTAAGTTAAAATTTTTAAATATAATAGGACTATTATTTTAAAATAATCTAAAATATATGTATGTATAAATATATAAAATATATATATATATACATAATATATATATATATATATATATATATATATATATATATGTATAATAAATATTTTATTTACCTTTATGTCCAATCTTATAGATCCATTTCAAATCCTATACAATATTCCCATAATTTTTAATATGGCAAAAATTCTAAATAAGTATTTTCTATATTTTAATAATTAGATACATTTTATTTTAACATAATTTCTCTTTTAATTATTTTTTTATTTTTGTCGAAAGCATGCTTTATTTTATCATTTAATTGATAAACTTCGCTTATATTTTCTTTTACATTTTTATAGTTGCTTAATAGCTTTATCATTTCTAATTTTTCTTTAATTTATTCAAGTTCTTATTCAAATTATTCCTTTTCCTATTATAATTTATTTATTAATATATCTTCTTTATTTTATGCATTTTTTATTCCCTCTATTACTTTTTTCTTTTAATTTTTATTTAAATGATAAATATAATATAATTTAAATTTTAACTTTTATATCAAAAGAATAAGTTTTTAATAGCCAAAATTATTAAATAATTTATTCGTCAATATAGTATTAATATTATTATAAAATATCCAAATATTCTTATACACAACTAACTTATTCTTACATTTTTGCTAAATTTAAATCAATTTCATCCAAAATATTTTTTAATTAAATTAACTCCTCCTCATTTTAAGGATCTTTTACAATTTATTATAATATTATGTTATATTCATTATCAATTCTTAAATTAAAAATAAAAAAAAATCATAATAAAAAAAAGAAAACCTATTAACATTTATCAATATAATATCTTTCAATTTATCTAAAATAGCTTTAATTAAATCATCAGATCTTTAAACTAACATTTATTTAGTTTATTCAATATTAATTTAGAAAAAAAACCCGTTTTTAACATCAATACAAACCATCTAAATACTCATTTTAGCCGCACGAATTTCTTACAATTTACTTTCGATTTCGCTTTTATTTAAATTATAAACGAAACTATTCTCTTTAATATCTCCAAAAAGAGTTCTTACTACTTTATTAATTGTTTTATTCATTAAAAATGTAAATTAATTAAATTTATTTAAAATTTATAAAGGATCTTCATATCCGATTTAAACATATTCATGTATTTTTTCTTTAGCCTTAACTATTATATCTAAATAATTTCCAATTTAATAAATAGGGACATTTTTATTCAAATCAATTAATGGGATTAAATAACTTTCTAAACACTTAAACATATTGACAGTATTAATTAAATAATCAAACGGCTCATTTAAGACATCTAAAATTTAATCAATATTAGGTTCTATATAAAAAATTTCATTTGACTTTATTTTGAATATTATTATAATAATAATAGTAAATAATATAATATACTTTATTAAATTCAATCTCATTTTAAATTTCTTATTAACTTGAATTCCCGTTAGTTTTACTTTTCTGATATTTTTTTTTATTTTTTTCAATTGATTTGTTATGATTTGATTTAGATTTTAAATAAATAATAATAAGAGGATTTTTGCTAATATTCCAAAGGTCATTATTTTATGGAATAGTGAACATTCTTAAAAAATTTAAATAATTATTCACATTTTTATATACAATATTTTCCTATATATGATAATTAAAAATTAAATTAATTCTTTTCAAAAATAAATTAAGTTCACTTTCCATATAAGAATTTTTATCAGTTACATAAAACCTAAAACATTACCTTAAAAGATCTTAAATTTCAGAAATAATATATTCTTTCCATTTTATTCTTAGAATACTTGACTATTTTAAATGAAAATTATATTATTATTCTTAAAATTAATCTAATAAAAGCGGAATATCTTTTATTTAATTTGTATTAAAAAGCCTAAAGTCTTCAAACTCTTGGCATTTCGAAAAAATCATATGTAAAGTTTTTACAATATTTTTATTTTTAGAATAATGAATTATATTTAAGTCTTTCCTTTTTTTTAAAAATAAAAAAATAAAAAAATAAAAAATTTACTAAATTTATTCAAAATTATAATCTAAAATTTAAACAGTTCCAATTAAAGGAATTATTTTTTAAAAATTTCTATTTTAAATTTTCGCATCTTTCCATTTCTATAAATTTTAAGGGTCCTAGATTTCTCTTAAAACAATTCCTTTTTTAATAAAACGCACATATTCTTTTTCCACTTCCCTTAAAAGTTCAGGTAGTAAACTAACATTTTTAATTTCTTTTATTTCTTCTTTAAAATCAACTCCTTTTTTAAATACTAAATTTAATATTTCTTTTTTCCATTTATCTTATATTTATATATTTTCTTATATTCCATCCAAATATTCCAAAAATCTTTTGTCATCTCTAATTTGCTTCTTTCTTTCTTTTGCCAAATTTATTCTCTCAAAATATTTCTCTTTATTTTCCTCATTAAAAAGTATAGAAAGTCTAATTACCCATTTTTCAAATCCTGTATCCATTATTTTTACTAGAAACTTCTCCTTTATAGGATTATAATCAAGAATTTGTATATTAGTCATTTAAAATCTTTATTTATTATGTATTTAATTTGTTTTTATATATTTTATAATATATTATTACTAATAGTTTATGTACTATGGACATATGCCATGAGGCCCTTTTTTATTTTTATAAAAATTAAACCAATATTCAGGGGTTTAATCATCTTCCCAGCAGTCATATATTTTTAAAGATTCTTTTACTTAAAATTCTTATTTAGTACACTTATTTTAAGCTTCATTTTTTATTATAATTAATTTACTTTTGTTTTGATTTTCTTATTTATTGTTAATAATTTCGCTTGCATTTATAAAAGATTTATTTGTACTATTTAATTTTATGTAATTTAATCTCTAGTTGATTTTTTGAGGATTTCTTGCTGGTTTTATCATTAGTTTTGGTTATTATTTTGTTTAAAACTCACTTATCCATGTTTAATTTTATATATTTTAAACAGTTTGATTTAATAAGACTTTTTATGGTTTAAAATTATTTTAATTCATTTATTATTAGTTTTATATAATAATGTTAAAAGAGTTATTTAAATTGACTCTTTATTGACTTTTTTTCCCCTCATTATTTTATGAATGATGAACATAATATTTTTTTTTCTTGTAACAGAATTAGAAGGAATATTGGTTTCAGTATTTCTATCTGATGTAGGTAATGATAATATACGATTTTTTTATTTATTTCCTTATTATGCTGTAAAAGATAAATTCAATTACTATATTTATATGTATTATATATTTTTATGTACATAATACTTTTCTTTTTAATTCTTACTTAAAAATTTTTACTAAACTGCTTATTATTTTATTTTTATTAATTTATACTTTTATTTTTTTTTTATTTTTTTTTATAAAAAACAAATACTTTATTTAATTTTTTTTTATTATTATAAAAAAACTTATATTGTAAATTTAAATCTATTTATGTGATTTCGTTTTCATTTTTAAATATTTAATTTTTTTTATCTAATATTTACTATAATTATCTTTCTTCTTATTATGCCTCTACGAAAATAAATTTAGGCATATTTATTTTTACTAATGGCCCTATTCATTTATAGGTAAAAATCAAAAATTATTTTTAAAAAATCGATTTTTATTAAGAAAAATTAAATAACCTAATCCTTTATTATTTTTATATTTAAGATTCATTTTTATCTTATTTTTTTTTTAAAAAAAAAAAAAAAAGGAAATAAAATAAAAATTACAATTAAAATTATAATTA
Source organism: Ichthyophthirius multifiliis (assembly GCF_000220395.1). Taxonomy (NCBI): domain Eukaryota; phylum Ciliophora; class Oligohymenophorea; order Hymenostomatida; genus Ichthyophthirius; species Ichthyophthirius multifiliis. Next base: position 15,224 of record NW_004086519.1, read on the forward strand.
ATATAAAATTAAAATTAAAAATATAAATACAAATTAAAAAAAATGTATACAATAATTAAAATTAATAAAAATATATATTAATAAACGTTATTTGCTTATATTTTTTAAGAAATATTAATTAGTTATTTAAAACAAAATAAAATAAAATAGATTAATATAAAATTTTATAAAAATGTATATATATATATATATATAAATATATATATATATATATATATATATATATATACATATTTGAAAAAAAATTTAAATACATAAATAATAATAAGAAATTTAAATAAAAAATTAAATATAGTAACATATTCTGTTTATAGAAATAAATTATTAAGATTAAAAAATTAGATTTGTTCATAATAAAATATATATATAAAACAAAAAATTTTAAAATATTAAAAAAAAATATTTATAATGTATATGATTTTGAGAATATTTATTAAATAAATACAATTTATTCAAATTAATAGACAAAAAAAATATAAAATAAAAACAATTTTAAATTTTGATAATTAAAATAAAATATAAACAAAAAATGAAATAAATAAAATACATAACATAGAAATTCAAGTAATTTTTAATAAAAAAAAAAGGAAATAAATAAATAGAATGCGTAAAAGAATATAATTTTTATTAATTTAATGAATATATAATTTAAAAAATAAATAAATATATATATATAAAATATATATATTTTTAAATATATAAATATATTATTATTTTATATATAAATATAATTAATATATTAATATTAATATATTATAATATTAAATCCTTTTTTTTTTTTTTTCTTTTTATTTTTTTATATTTTTTTTATTTTTATAAAAATACAAATAAATTTATTTAAAATTTTTTCTAACCTTATTTTTTTATTTTATATTTTTCATATTTTATAAACTTTCGTTTTAGATATAAATATTTACAATATTTTTTATTCTAATAATCATAACTATATACATTTTATACTAATAAATATTTTATTTAATATAAAATATGATTATAAGATTTTTTTTATATAAAATTTCAAAAGATTTAGTTTTACAAATTATATATTTAAATAATATATATTTGAAATATAAGACAAGAATTTATTTTT
>NW_004086517.1:0-19365 GCF_000220395.1 Ichthyophthirius multifiliis
ACCCCAACCCCAACCCCAACCCCAACCCCAACCCCAACCCCAACCCCAACCCCAACCCCAACCCCAACCCCAACCCCAACCCCAACCCCAATACCCATTCCAAATATATTTATATATTTATAAATAAATAATTATATATATTTTTTATTTATTAAATTCAAAAATAATTTTATTATAAAATTTATTTTTATACTATTTATATATATTCAATTTTTTTGTTAACAAAAAATTTTATATATTTTAATATAATATAATATATATTATATTAAATTATTTTTTTCTATTTATATATATAATATATATTTAATAATAAACAAACATATTTTAAAATATTTATTTAATTATAAATGCACTTCTCTAAATATATGTATTTTTTTTTGAATACATATTATAAATATATTTATAAACCTTTAAAAATTCCTATACCAAATATATTTTTAAACATTTATATATCTCTTTTATAAATATATTAATTTACAATTAAAAATAAACAATGAAATATTTTTATTAATAATAATTTATTTATAAATAATGATTAAATGTAATTTTTACTAAATTTTTATAAAATTTTAATATATATTATATATATTTTAATTATTAAGTTTTAATATATAATTAAATTTAATTTTTTTAATTATTTTTTTTTAATTTGAAATTTATTAATACATTTCAAATGAAATATCAATAGATTATAAATTATTTAGAATATTTAAAATTAATTACACAATAAATTTTATATTTATTTATTAAAATAATTTTTTTTTTACTTAATATATATTTTTATAAAAAAATGTATCTATTCATTGTATGCAAATCAAAAATCATTATTATTGTTTTTAATTATTTTTATATTAAAATAATCATACAAAATATATATTTACAAAAATATTTTTAACATATACAATTTGTTAAAAACAAATTAAAAAATATTGAAGTTTTCCATTACATTGTTATTTGTTTAAAAAAAATTCAATTTTCACAATCTAAATCTGTAATATTTTATCTTTTTTAAAAATAAAATAAAGTATTTTATATAAAAAAAAATTATATATTAAATAGTAATTTATAATTAATATAAAACTAATCTTTCAAAACCATTTTTGAAAGATGATTCACAGTATGCCTTTTTTAGATATACTTGATAGTATATAATATAAATAAATAGGCAGATCTAAATATTATTTTTCCTAATTTTAATTTTCTAGGTATTAATTTTAAATATTTTTTTATTGTTAAGCACTACACAAAATAAAATGTGAAAAAAATCTAAGTTTCCTTTTTTTAAAATTGTGTTTTTAATATAAAAATTAGAGAAAAAAATAAATAAACCATATTAAAAAGTAAATAACTTTTACTTATATTTCATCATTTTCGACATTTTCCACACGTATAGCCTCCTTTTTATTCAATTAAATATTAGCCATATTTATTTTAGATTTATAAGAATATTATAGTTTGAACGAAAAACTCATGGCTGATTAAAAATCCCGATATTAAAATTTTATTTAAATACTTTTATTTTTATAAAAAAAAAACAATATTCATTTTTAATTATAATTTTTTTTTTTAAGTTAAAAAACCCTTTTATTTTTATGTAAAAAAAAAGAATTATTTTTATTATAAAGTAAAGTCTTTTTAACTATAATATATTAAAATATATAAAAAAAATACTCAAATTTTATTTTTAAATTATATAATCATAGCTTCTTCTTAATCTTCTTCATCATTGTCTACTTCCTCTCCTAAATAACCATTACAAAAATTTATAGCCATAATTTTCTGTTTTTATTAAACTTTAATATTTTTAAAATTATGATTCATTTTAATGTTACTTTCATCTAATCCTTCTAATTCTTCTTCAATTCTATCATCTTCTTTAATTTTTATTTTTCCTTCATTATTTCCTAATTTTTCACTCTTTTTTATATTTATTATCTCTCTCATTTTTTTTTCTAAGCAATAGTTTATAATTAAACATTTTTCAATTAAAAGTTCTATTATTCTTCTTCTGAAATATAATTATTACTCAAATGATATTTTGCCCATTATTTATTGAAATATTGAGCATCTTAATATTTTTTATTATAAACTAAAGTGGCCGTATGTGCTTAAATTCTTTATTAAACGATTTATAAATCCATTTATTCTTCTGCAACTTTTTTATTTTCTGTAATCTCTTATTACTTACTAATAATTCTCATAATAGTTTATCCATTTTAATTCTTATATTTGATTTAAGCCTAAAAAGGTACTTTTTTTCCTTCTCATTAATCTAAAGTTTTTCCTATTATAACTCCTCATCAGATTTACTCATATACTCGAAAGTTTAAACTGTTTTAAGAGTAACATTACCCATTTATTTTATACACACTGACCCATTTCTTTCTAAAATATCATTCTATTCATCCAAGTTTCTAAATTTCATTATATTCTTGATATAAATTTTCATAGAAGCCTTAAAAGCAACTACCTCATCCTCTAAAATATTTGCAAAATCCTTATGTATATTCTCAGGGTCTACTCTAGTCACATTTCCCCCTGTTTTATCCGCTAATTATCCCAAAATATCTAATTTACACCCTTCTCCTTTAATAGAAATAACGTTAATAACGGTATCATTTTCTACTGCAATCTATTTAATATTTTCATAAAAAACTTAAGAATGTTATTATTAATCAAAAGCCCCGACTCCTATATTAGCTAACCCATCAGTACATAAAATAATTAAGCTCCCCTTATTTTATTTAGAAAGTAAACCTAAAGCCGAAATTAGAGCAGGACCAAGCGCAGTTCTTCCAGTTTCTTTTAAATTCTAAAAAACATTAATTAGGTTTTCCTTGCAATCCTAAGCTTTCAAATTTAACATCTTCTCACTATTTTCCTTACAAATTTAATATATAATTTCTTCTTACTACAATTTATCTCCTGTAATAACTAAAGGAGGTATGTTTTTATCTCCACTTCCAAAAATAGTGACATCATCATTAAAAACAATTAAACCAATTTTCCTATTAGGAAACTGTTCAGAAATATCATCCAATTATTATTATATAGCGGCTACTACGCATTATTTTCTACTAATAAATTATTAAGATTAGTTATACATTTATATATATTGTTAAACATCTTCAGGATCCATAAATTATTTCAAAGCTTCGAATTCTTCATTACAAACCTTTGTATTGTGTTTATATTTTAAGGCTTCTTTATTTTCTATTTTACAAGTTACGGACATACTACCACTTATATCAATTACAAAAACGACTGATATGTCTTCGTTTTTTTAATCTTTATTTTATTCAAGAGGACCTTATAATAAATATATAGTTTCTTCTTGACAAGGGATTTCTTCTTGTTCAATTTTTATTAAATTTTGATGAGAACAAAATTCGCAAATCCATTTTTGGAGATTTTCTTAAATAGTTTTTTCGAGTTTAGAATATTTATTTAGGATGGATTAGCATTATTAGCAATATATAGGGTCTCCGAGAACTATATTTTTTTCAGATTCTTTGGTGTTCTCAAAGGTTATTTGAACAACATTGGTGTCTAGTTGATTTTCTTCTTCTTTTTAGATGTTGGATTTAAGAAAAGTATCTTATTTAGAAGATTTTTTGAAAAAGTATTTAGATGCAAATTACATTTTTTTTATCAAATTTAAATTTCTTAATATATTATATATATTATAAATTATTTATCAATTATATCTATTATTTAATAAAATTTATTATAATAGACTCATTTTTTAATTTTGTTTTCTGTTAAATTTTGATATAAAATTTTATACACATATAAATATTTAGTAATAAATAAAATAATGCGTCATATAAATAAAATTAGAATAATATGTTAAACTATGAAACTTTTATGACAAATAATTTAATTATCAAAGATTATATAAATATAAAATTTAATTTAATATATATATTTATTATTTTATCAATTATAGATAGATGATTATTTTATAAAATAAACTCAAACAATTAAAATTATTTAAAAATAGTTAATTTTTTTTAACTTATTGAACTATATTATTTTTAAATTATTAACTTTTATTTATACTTTTAATTAATAAATAAATGAATAAACTAAAATAGATATTAAAATTTACTAATAATATTCTTAATTACTTAAAATTTAAAAAGATATAAAATATTGTATTAATAAATCTTATTCTTTTTATTTATTAAAGAAAATATATTTATGTTTTATTCTATTTTACATAATTTTTAATTATAATTATTTAAAATTAATATGATATTCCTATTCATTCAATATCTATAAGAGAATTCAAATTACAATTCTCAGAAAAAAAAAATATTCACTTATTTTTAATAAATAATAATCTCTTTAAAGCTTTCAAAATTATCTAAAATATCTTAGTAAAATACAAAATTTATATTTTTTCTTTATCTTTATATAAAAAGTAAAATATATTATATATATATGATATATATTAATATAAAAGATAAATAAAATTATATAATTATTTAAATTGTAAAAAAAAAATCATATTAAAAAGTATAAAATATAAATTAAATATGTACCAAAAATAAAAATACTTAATAATTTTGCAATAAATTTATTTAGGCTAGAATTTTTTTGACATTAAATCTTAATAATAGCCTATAATCTTATTTATTATTAAATTAATTCATTTAAAATGATTTAATGAAAATATAATTATATATATATAAATTATCTGTACTTTATTATTTAATAAAATTATATATATATATTTATAAATGTATATATGTATATATGTATATATGTATATATGTATATATGTATATATGTATATATGTATATATGTATATATGTATATGTAAATATATATATATATATAAATATATATATGTATATATATATATATATATATTTATTAATTATATTTTTATATATATATATATATTTATTTTTGTATACATTTATAAAATTTAGAAAATAATATAAATCTTAAATATTTTTTTTATTAACATCATATTATTATTAATTATTTAGATTTTATTAATATATGAATTATTTAATTTAATCATGATTATTTATATTTTTCCTAATCAATAAAAATATTGAATACACATTTTTATATTTGATTTTTTTTTAAGCTTTAGTTTGTTATCATTCTTTCTATTAATCTAATATTAATTCTCTTATTATTAATCATAATTTGGTACATATTTTAAAAAATGAGATTTTCTAAACTAATATGTATATTTTTCAATCAGCGTTTAAATCTTAAAGCAAATATATTTATAAATTAATTACCTAATCCACTTATATAATTTAATTTCTTTTTTTAAAATATAATTTACAGATTTAATATATTAATACACCATAATAATAACTGTTCGATAAAAAGGCTAAATGTAATATCAATATTTATTTTTATTTTTATAATTATAAGCATTTTTGCTAGATTTTCTTAACAAAGTATTTTCTAAATCTTTTTTTTCTTAAATCCATATAAAATAAAAAATGGAAAACCGTAAAAATAAGATATAGATAAAATTAAAATAAATATGTATGACAAATAAAATATATTTTAAGTTTATCCCACCTGTTTTTACATTCGTGTCATCTAATTAAATTTTACTATTAATAATATTTCTAAGTATTATATATCAAATCTTACGAAAAAAATAATTTGAGATACAGTTATTATATGCCATAATAAAAATTTTTACATATTATATATTAATATTTTTCCCCAGTATTTTAATATTATGCTTTACTTAAATTTATTAATCTTTCAAATATTATTATAGAAATTTTTATTTTGCAAAGAAATTACTTAAATTATTTGGAAAATTTTTTTAAATAATTTTAAAATAAAAATAGATATACAATTAATAATATTTTCAAATTAAAAATATTTTTAGAGAGAATCAAAAAAACTATAATTTACATAAAAAAATATGAAAGTGTCCTCAAAATCATTTCATTAAAGAATTAAGATTAATAATTAAAAGTGTAAAAAACTTAAAAATTTTTAACTTTTTTTAAAAACTATAAAAAAAAATTTAAAATAATTTTTTATAGAAAAATAAAATAATTCCTTAAAAATCAATATTGTTATTTCAAAAATAAATTATTTATAATTACTTCTTTAAATAGTAGAAATACATTTTAAATTGATATTAAAAATTTATATATAACATAATATCTACAATTCCTTTTTCTTTCAAACAGAATTAAAATATTTAGTTAGTGTTTTTATATTTGACTTTTTTTTTAATATTATAGTTTTACTTTGAAAAAAAAACATTTGCTTGATTTTTCATTTTATTGATTGATTATTTATTTATTTAAGTTTATTAAATATTATTAATTTAAAATAATAAAATTAAAATCTTCAAATAAAATAAAATATTAGGTTGTTATTTTTAAGGATATTGGTCATATATTAATTTTGGTCCTTGAGGAAATACAAAATAGCTTATTTCATTTATATATTATTTTTTAATATATAATAATTTTAATTTTAATGTTATTTAATAAAAAATATATTTTTAATTAATATTTTATTTTAAATTTATCTTTTATTGGATTTATAATTAATATATAGCTTGTAAAAAAATTATTTCTTTTAAAAATATTTTTAAGAGTATTTTTCAAAAGTAAAAATTTTAATTGAATTATTTTTATAATATTAATTCAAAAATGTTCTCATTTATGTAAATACATTTTAATAGTAAAAAAAAATAATTGAAATATTAAATTTTTTATTAAATTCAAAAAATAATTATCTATTTACTGTTGATTATAAATAATATTTTTACATTTAAATTTATTTAATATTAAAAAAAAAACAACTAAATTAATATAATAAAAAAAGAAAATTTATTCAAAAAAATAATAATGAATAGTTTAAGTAATAATAGTAGTATAAATGAATTTGCAAATTGTTAAAGATCTAAGCAAACAAACAAACACAAAACAAATTTAAATGGAAAAAATGATTATAATTAAAACTATTTATTAGAAATATTTATTTATTGTTAAAATAAACTTGATAAAGTATTTTTTTTTAAAAATAAAAAAATAAAAAAAAGACTTCAATAGAAGATTTGTATAAAGTAATTCCTTTAGATGAATGTATAGAAGAAATAAGACAAATTGAATATTAATTTTTATGTCAGTACATAAAATAGATAATAAATTATTTAATAAAATCAAAGATTTAATTAGAAAAAAATAATTTAAAAAGTGTTAGTTCTTAAAATGAAAATAGTAATATGTAAAAATATGAGTAAATGCTCCAAAAAATGGAAGCTGAATGCAGGGAGCACATAAGTATTGAATAATAACTAAAATTATATGCAGAAAACATATAAGAAAATCTCGAATAAAAAGAAAGAGAATTAAAGATTTAATAATAAAAAAATTAAGAATTAATTGAATAAATAATGGTAAAAATTTAATTAAAAAGAATACAATTACACATTTTTTTAAAAAAAATATAGAAACAAAATAAATAAATAGAAAAAATATAAAGGCATGAATAAATATAATAAAAGCCTAATATAGTTTCAAAATGCAAAAGAAGTACAAGTATATAATCTGAAAAATTTGAATAAAATTGTATAAATAATAATAATAACATAAATAATCATAATAATAACACTTTAAAAGACGAAGAAGATTTATATAAAAAAATGTCAAGATTAAATACTGAGCCATATAATTAATTGAGCTATTCAAATACATAGAAATTTATTCCAAACGAAAATAAAAAAAAGAATTATTAAGTCATATTTAATAAAAAAATATTTTAAAATAAATTCAGAAATAAGCATTTATGAAAACTATATAAAACTAAGGAATTTAAAATAAGATTAAAAATAGGAGTAGTAATTCTTATTAGTATAAAAACTAAAATTAATATACAGTTGGTTAAAAGCATGCTTAAAAAAATAAAGTAAAAATAAAAATAAAAGATAATATTTTACAAACTTTTAATATTGGTGGAAAATAAAAAAAAATTAAAGATTCTCCTTTTAAAAATAAAACATTTAGAAGTTAAAGTGCAGATAATAATAATAAAAATTAAATTAATAAAAATAAAATTTGAGTTGAATAATTATTTATATTCGTAAAATTATTCTAATATATGTTTATTATTAAAACTAAATATTAATCACTTATTTTAAAAAAATTAATTATATAAATAAAATACGTATTAATTTTTTAATTAAATGTGTCTATATATAATATTAAATAGTTAATTAAATAAATAAAAATTATATTGAAATAAAATGTTAAACGAAAATATCAATAATCATCCAAAGTAAAAAAACAAATCTAAAAATCTAAAATTGAATTTATAAATAGTTAACTGTTATCAAATCTAACATCAGAAATAATAAAATAGTGCGAAAACCAAGAAAAATAAAATATGAAGTATTTATAATAATCAGATTCTGAAATATCAGAAGAATCATTGTCTTTATCATCAATAGAACCTAAAAATACTCAAGTAGAATAAAAAGTAGTTAAAAAATTAAATGAATTTGCTAATTTAAGCGATTAAAATTTAAAATTAAGACAAGAAAATGCAAGATTATTAAAAAATAAAATAGAAAATGATTAGAAAATAGAAAACCAGAATTAAACTTTTAATTAGATAATTCAAAAAAAATAGATATTTATAAATTAATTGATTTAATAAAATTCGGACCTTTTAAAAGCTAATAATTTATTAAAAAACCTATATGAAAAAGAAAGGGAGAAAAGTACTATTTATTTAGAATAAAAAATTTTTTTTTAGGAAAAAACAATTTCTTTGAATGAGAAAATTACATAAGAAGCTTAAAAAAATGAGAATTTTTAATTACAAATAGTTAATTTATAAAGCAAAATATAAAATTTGGAAGATAAAATAGATTTTTTAGAAAAAAATGAAGAAAATAATGAGCATCAAATCAATTTTATATAAGAAAAATAATAAAATATTTAAATATTTAAAGAAAAAATATAGGAATTAAATTAAGAAATATTTGTTAATGATTAAAAATTATAAGAAAGTGAAAATTTTTAAAATTTAATTATAAAAATGGTTTAAAAAATAAAAAATTATTCTTAAAAAATTAATGAAAAAGATGAAGAAATTAAAAATTTATAAAAAATTCGTGAATTTAAAGATGAAAAAGAATTCGAAATAAAAATTTTAAAAAATGAAATTGAAATTTTAACATAAAATAATGAAAATTTAAAAAATTTGATTTCCAAAAATGAATTAAAAATTTAAAAGAAAGTTAAAAAGTATAAAAAAATATAAAAAAAAACCTGCAAAAATAAAAATATGAAAAATTCCTTAAAAAAAATCAAAATAGAATTAAAAGAAAAAGAATAACTTTTAATTGAATAAGAATTAATTTAAAATTTATAAATTAAAAAAATACTCAATAATATTCCTAGTTTAGAAATTAAATAAGAAATGCAAAAATAACTTAATATTTTTTAAAATTAAACTTTTCTCCAAAAAGATAATATTTTAATTTTTTAATAAATATTTAATTGTAATATTAACTTTTAATAATAAAAAAATTTAATTTGTTTAGATTTAAATAATTTTAAAATTAAATTTTAGAAAAATTATGAAGATTAATTCGTTTGTATATAAAATAATTAACTTTTAGAAGATTTTAATAAGAAAATTTGTGAATTTTTTATCAATAATTTATAAAAAAGTATAGAATGCATTGAACAATGTAATGAACCTTTTTGGATTATATGTAAATCTTTAGTTTATTAATATATGTCTAATTATTTTAATAAAAATAATAAAATTAATGAGATCTGTTTAGTTTTATAAGAAGAGCAAAATAAATAGAATTTAAATAATTAATATATTTGAAAATAAATTTATTTAAAATTTAATATTTATTTATTTAAAAAGCATTAATTTTTTTCTTAATATATATATTATTTAAAACATTTTTTTATTTGTATTTTTTATGAAAAAAACTTTATTTATAACTGTTGGAACTACTTAATTTGATCAATTATTATAAATAATTGATAAAGATCCTTAAAATTATGAATTTTTTATTCAAAAAGGATTTACGAATATAATTATTTAAAAAGGAAGGTAAAAAATAAATATTTTTTTATTTTTATTATTAAAAAAAAAGAGGAAATTTTGAATTTAAAGAAATATATAATTACAAAAATTAATTAGAAATTGAAATATTTAATTTAAAAGATACATTAGATTTGTATTTTTAAAAAGCAGATTTTATTATTTCCCATTGTGGTATATTTTTTGTTTAAAAAAAATAATAAATTAAATTAAAAGGAGCAGGAACACTTTTTTAAGCTTTAAAATATAAAAAATAAATATGCGCAGTAATAAATTAATAACTAATGAATAACCATTAAGAAGAATTATTTTAAAAATTAAAAAATGAAAACTACATTTATGGAATTGAAAATTTAGAAATGTTTTATGAAGATGTATTTTTTTTTATTATTAATTTTAATATTATTTTTATTTTCTAATTAAAGATATAAAATATTTTAAACAACAAAACTTAATTAAATGAATATAAATAATAAAAAATATCTAAACTTAATTAAATTGTTGATTCTTTTTATAATTGATTCTAAAATAATTAAATATCTATAATATATAGTATTTTTTTTAACTATAAAATACTAATATCAAATAAAAATTATAGAAAAGATAATAATAATAGTTTTATAAAAAGTTGAAAAATTATTAAATGTCATAAAAATATGAAATAAACTTATTTTTATTAGAAATAAATAATTAAAATAAATTAACTAAATTTCAAAAAAATTATAATTTAAAGTTAATAACTAACTATATTTTGTATTTATAAAAATATAATATATTTAATTATTTTTTTCTAAAAACATAAAAAATATAAACTAAAGCTAAAACTAAAACTTAGAGTTTATAAATAAATAAAAAAAATGACAAAAAGAGTAGGTTAATATGAATTAGGTCGTATTTTAGGAGAGGGATCATTTGCTATGTTAAAATATAACAAAAATATTTTTTAATAATAATAAAAAAAGAGTACGGGAAGTAATACATAGTGTATCCAAAAATAAATTTGCAATGAAAATAATAGATAAAAGTCGAGTCTAAAGGGATGATTCAATCGAAAGTTTAAAGAAGGAAATATCCATTCTAATGATAATAAGCCACAAAAATATCGTAAAATTAATTGAAGTATTAGCTTCAAGAACTAAAATTTATTTAGTTCTTGAATTTATGAAAGGTGGAGAATTATGGGATATTATAAGTATGAAACTATTTATTTATTTTTTAAAAAAATAAAATTTTTATAGAGGATAAGGGAAAAATAAATGAAGATGAAATGAGAAATATTTTCAGATAAATATTATTAGCCATAGAATATTGTAAAAGTAAAAATATTGCACATAGAGATTTAAAACCTGAAAATATTTTAATTGATGAATTTGGAACTATTAAAGTTTCAGATTTTGGTTTATCTTCTTTATATGAAGATTCAACTTAAATATAAAATTTATTACATACTACGTGTGGAACTATTAATTATTTAGCACCTGAAGTTTTTATCTTATTTTTTATTTTTTATATTAAAAAATTAAGGTTATCTAAAATATGGGATATGATGGACATAGGGCTGATATATGGTCTTTAGGCATTATTTTATATTTTTGTGTTGCAGGAAGTAAAATATTTTAAAAATATTTTTTTTTAAATATAAATATTTTTCTAATTTATATTTCTTATGTATTGTTTTATATTTCTTCTTAATTTTTAATTAATTTTTTTTGTTTAATATTTAATTTAATTGTTTCTTTTTTATATATAAATAAAGGATTACCTTTTGAAGATGATAATGTATCAAAATTACTTGAAAAAATAGTTTCTTCAAATTATGATATGCCGAAATCATTTTCTAAAAATTTGTAAGGTTATATTTTTTATTTTATTTTATTTTATTTTAATAACAAAAAATATAAATATAAAATAAATATATTTCTTATTTTAGATATGATAAAATTAATATTGAATAATAATCCTAAAAAAAGAGTAACATTAGAATAGATAAAAAATCATTCGTGGTTTAGAGAGTAATAATTTTTATTTTTCAAAAAATAACAAAAAAATATTAGTAAAATGTCAAAAGAAGAAATTGAAATTTTTAAACAATAAGAAGATGAAATAAATAAAAATATGAATATTTAAAATAAATAAACTTTAGAAAATACCGAATTGGTTGATTGTGAAAGTGACTTAGATAATATTAATTAAGAAGATAAAAAATATAAAAAAAACCCTTCAGACATAATAGTAAATAAGTAAATTTATTTCTTAAATATAGTTTAATTTTTTTAAATAAAAATAGAATCACTGCATTCGAATTGATGACTTTTTTAACAGGAAGTTTTATAAATAGAATATTTGATGTTTAGTAAACAAAAAATGAAAAAAATTAAATTTAAAATTAATTAAAATAACTTCTATAATATACTAAATTTACAACTAAACATACAATTAATTATATAGATTAAACAGTATAATTTTATCAATATTTTATTTTTATTTTATTATAAAGGTTCTAAAAGCGTATTAATAACTTAATCCAACTGAAGTTTATCATATTTATCCAAATAGATAATATTATGTAAAATATTATTTCATCTTATATATTTATTTAAATAAAGATTAAATGCTGGTTTAAAATGAATAAAGAAGATTGTAGTATAAGTTGTAAAGCATTCTAAATAGTAGAAAATTAATAATATCTATTAATTTTTAAAAAAATTGGAGTATTTTAATTATTTAAAAATAAAAAAAAAAAAAATAAGGGGTCAGATAAATCATTCTTAAATGCATTTAAAATAATATTCGAATAAATAAAAAATTTAATAGAATGATTAAAAGGAATTTAATTTTTTTTTATTTTAAATATAAATATAAATATAAATATATATATATATATATATATATATATATACATTTTTATATATATATATATATTTATTTTTACATATAATTGATTTATAATAAATATCATTAAAACACTAAAATATATTTCGGATAACAAGCATTAGCTTTTTTGACACAAATTTCACTTAATTTAATATTATTTGTATATTCTGGGGATGCATAAACACTATCGTATATAAAATCATCAAATTATAAAAAAAAACTATCGGAATTTTACGGTTTAAATATTTTTCCTAAACAAATTTTACATGCTAATAAAATTTATTCATCTCCTTAACTATAATTTAACGCTTTTTGTATACTATCGCTAAAATATGTCCCTTTTCCATATCTAAGTTCAGTACAGACTCCTTTTCCTGAATATTTATTTGAAAAACCTATTTATATGATATTACAAAAAGAACAATCTATATAATTTTGACATTATTATGTGTATTTTGGACATATTTTTTTTGTGCCATGGAAACCGTAATATGTGTTTGCGATTCCACATGCACCTTATTATTTTATTTGTTTACTTTTTTCGGTCTGATAATTTTTAAATTAATTTTTTAAATATTAGTTTTAGATTTTGTATATTGCCGATATTTAATATTTATTTTTGATATTTTAAATATCATAGGATAGCTTTTTTAATATTTTTTGGTAGTCTTTTTTTTTATTTCTATTATTTTAGATGGGTATCTTTTTAGTTACTTTAAAATAGTATTTTTTTTTTGAATATCTTTTTATGTTTTTATTAATAAAAATAAAGATAAATTGATATGATAATGCATGTAAGGTAAAATATTATGTTTAATTTGTTTAGCTTACTAGTTTAATAAAATTAATTTAAATTATATAATGAATAAGTTAGAATTATAGCTGAATATATTTTATAAATATACATTTTTTAATTATTATTTTAGAATATTTTTTATAATTAAAATAAAAAACTAATTAAAAAAAAAATATATAAAAATTAGAATTTATTTACTTTTAAAAACTGTGCTTTTCGAATAGCTAAATTAATATTATATAATTTAATATAATATAATAAATCAATTAAATAATATGATTTTATATATAAATATAATCTAACTAACATTTTTATATATATATATATTATTTTTTTCATTATGATTTGTATTATTTTTATCTTATTTGTAACTTTTCTTAAATTTTATCATTAATATTTTTTTAAATTTACTAAACTTTTTCTTTAAAATTGGAAATATTATCAACATTTAGATTTTAAATTGTTTTGTTAATTTTATAATTTTTCCTTTAAATATCAAACTATTAATTAATATGTACAGCATGTAATTCTATGTAAAATTCATTTTTAAAATTTTTCTCATTTTTATCTTTATGTGCCTTATCAATCATATATTTATCAATAACAATAACTCCTTTTGAATCAAAAAAAGCACAATTTATCCAAATTTAGGAAATTAATTGTCTATTAAATACTAAAAGTTGTATTATAAATATTATTATTACTATTTTTTTAGAATGTTAACATTATAAAACTAAATTTATACATCTCCTTTTATACGAATTTCATCCGTAAAATACTCTATTAAAGCTTCATTTTTATAATTTTTTACTTAGAAATGCTCCTATATATAAATAAATATGCAAATATAAGTTTAAATAAATAAACCCTCGAATCATAAAAATTGTTTTTATTTTTAATAATAAAAAAAAGTTCTAATTTTTTTAATTTAATTTAATTTTTTTCTTAACAAAAAATATATACTGCATCCTCCGAACAAATTAAAATTAGGAACTGTAATTAATTTAATAACTTTCAATTTTAATTCTATTTCAGGAAAATTCTCTAGATTCCATTAATTATTTAAAGCAATTTAAAAATATGTAATATATCTAATTTAACTAGGAATAGTAACTCCCTTTAATTTTTTAAAAAATAAAAAAATATTTATCAAAAAAACCTTTTTATTTTTAGTTCTCATAATTCCATAATATCTAATTGCATCATAAGCTTTTTCAAACTACCCACTAAATAATAAATAGCAACAAATCATAACACCAGTTCTTCCTTTTCCAGCTTTACAATGCACAGCAACTACATTATAAGGGTGTTAATTTAACCATTGATTTATTGATTCGCAAAATTTGTAAATTAATTATAATGTGGGAGGTTAATGATCATCAAATGGGTATTCTTCAAACATTCCATCAAAACAATTTTTTTAATATTTTCTTTCACTACATAAATTATATACTTTATAATGATTTTTGTGCCTTTCATTTAAAAAACTATTAAAAAAATAAATATAAATTATTATTTTTAATAAAAACTTATAAACTTCTTTCATAGAATTTCTAAATATTTTTTCGTAATTTTATGATGGATAACCCATGGCGATTATATTCTCTGTAATATCTTATATGTTTATTTTATAATAATAAATAATAATATTACAGGCTAAGTCTAATGAATATCCATCATTATCAAATCTTTTTTTTTATTTAGAAACCTTTTTTAAAAAAATTTAAATTTAAAAATAAAAAAAAAATTATTTACCAAAGTTTTAAATAAATTCTTAAAATAAACCTTTTATTTAATTGTTGCCTTTATAGTACTATCTACCATTCTTGCGCTATTTTATATATCTTAACTTTTTTTTCTATTTAAAATTAAATCTTTATTATATACACTATCAAGACTAATATTTTTAATAAAATTGCTATTATAATAAAAATCTAATTCATCTTCTTCAATTTTATATTAAAAATTAATACTATTTTTTAAAATAATCATATAAAAAATATAAATAAATTTTAGTAAACTTATTTTAAGAATTATATTTTAAATTATTTTCTTAATGAATTGGTAAATCCATATTTTATACCTAAATTATAAAATATTATATTTTTTAAAATAAATAATAAATAATAATCACAAATTAATGATATATATAGATTTTTATATAATATTTAAATAAATATAAATTGCATTTTAAATGTGATTATATTTAATATCTAAATAAAAAAGTTTTGAAACTTTAATTAAACATTATTAATATCCAAAATAATTTTAATTATTCAAAATTAAATAAATTTTTTTTTTATTATTATAACAAAATATATAAAAATAAAAAACAATATTAAATAACGTTAGATTAAGAAAAAGCTAATTATAAATATTATTTTAAATGAAACTAATTTAATTCATATGATTTCCTAACAATTAAAAAGTTAATACATTTAATTTTTAATTTATAAATTAACTAATTATTAATCATAAATAAATTTTTTATTTTTAATTATATTTTAATCAAAAATTTATTATTACTACAATTATTATTAAAAAAGCTATTATTATTATTATTATTATTATTATTATTATTATTATTATTATTATATTATTATTATTTTTTTGTATTATAAAAATTCATAATAATTTATCTTATATATTTATTTTTTATTAAAACATATTTAATTTTTATTAATTTTAATCATAATTATGTATAGTTTATATAGTACTCATCTTTTCATAATTATTATTTATATTTATTTTTCTTTATTAAATATTTTATTGACTTTAATATTATATCATACTTGATTGTTATTTCAAATTTACTTAATTTTTATTATTTTTACTTTAATTAATTTCTATTTTTTCATTTTCATTTTTATCTATATTAATCAATTTTAAACTACATTGATGTTATTTATCTTCTTTAATTTAATTTTAAAAAATTTCCTTATTAAATTTATTCTCCAATTCTTAACAATTTTGTATTTCTTTTTCTGTTTAAACTGAAAAAAAGAATATTTTAATATATATTTTTATTAAAAAAATTCAAACTTTCTTTTAAAGAAACTTAATTTTTTTGAATATTATTTTCTTATATTTGTTTTTTCTTTTCATTATAAAATATAATTTTATATATTTCTCTAATTTATTCTACATCTTCAATTATCTCAAATTAATTAGGAATATATTATTTATCATAAACAATATTAATTAATTAAGAATTAAATAAACCTAATAATTATTAAATCTTTTTAATTTTTTTTTTAAAAAAACGCCTTTTTATAAACTTACTTTTTTATGAATCAAATTATCTTTATCTTAATTAGATTCTATTAGTAAAGTAATTGGTACATATTAATTAATTTTATAAATAGTTTATTTAAAGTTTTTTATCCTCCAACTTAATATTTTTAATAATTAGAAAAGAACTTTAGGGTTTCAATCACTATATTTTATATAGTATGGTTTTACTAAAATATTTGATTATTAAAATAAATCTTAACGCAATTCGAAAATTTTACTGATAAGAAAAATGGATGTTTTAACTACAAATATATTTTTATTTTTTTGAAATAAAATAATTACTTTATTTCTAATATTAGGAGCCGTAAAATAATTTATTAATCCATAAATATTATTCGAAATATCTTCTTTTTCCTTATTTTTTTTCTTAAATAATTACTTTTCATATATTTCAGGATTAAATAATTCATAAAAACTACTATTTTTTACAATAAATTTTGAACACTGATTTTTTCTTGCAGATTTTCTAGAATCGACAAATATAGGAGGTGAAATTTATGATTAATAAATATTAAAGAGAGAACATTATTAAGATTCCTTATTAATATAGACAACAATAACTATGTGGAAAAATTATCTCTTTTTTATATTTTTTTTAAAAAATACTTATTTTTATATACATCATTATTATATGAAGTTGTTGTAAATTTTAATCCACTAAAAGTAGCTTTTCCATTTTCTAAAATTTTCTTTGTATTCCCTTTAACTCCAATATCAATAAATTTCAAATCATTTATTTCTCTATTAATATTTTTTACAACAAATAATTTTGCAAAAAATTTTATTTATTTAAATAATTATTAATTTATTAATTAATCATAATTCTTTTTTTAAACATATTTTTTTAATAAAATAAAAACAGATATTTTTACAATAATTTTAACACTAATGTTTGGTAAAATCCAACTTTTATGCCAGTTCCAACCAACTTCTTTATCAAAAATAAAATTTTTCTCCATTTAAATACTAATTTATTAATCAACCTTAAAATTAAAAAATAAATAATTAAAAAGCATTTAAGTATATTTAATTTAATATACATTTAAAAGTAAACTAGGCTTTAAACTTTACATTATATTTTAATAATCTATAATTTATTAAATAAATATATTATTACAATTAGTCCATTACCATAGGCCATCACTAATATTAGCTATGGTAATTTAAGACCCATTATTTAAATTACTATTAATTTGAGTCATATCCATACTCCTTTTATTTTAATTTAAATAATGATCATTACTAAAATTATTTAAATCAGAATTAATTTTAGGTTGTATTTAATTTAATAAAAATGAATTCTATCTAAATTGATTCTAACAAATATTTTACTATTATTATTAAATATTTTTGATAATTACAATATTTTAAGTTTGAATAGTTGACTATTATAAAGGCAATATTACTGGGTTTATATCCTTAACAAAATCTGTTTTTGGAATAAAGTTTTTATTTTATTTATAAGGTTTCATAATAAATAAAATATTTTAATATTATATTTTATTAATATTAATATCTTTTTTAAATATATATTTATATATTTATATTAATTATTTTATTTTTATTTTTTTATTATTTAATATCTTATTGAATAACTTGATTATATATATTTAATCTAAATATATTGAAATTTTAATTAATATAAGGTCATTATTCTAAAATATTTTACGTTTATTTTTAAATTAGAACTTAACAAATATTTTAAATTTAATATAAAATATAAAATATTTATTCTAATTGATTTAAAATTAAAAAGAAACTTTAAAAAAAAAATACAAAAAAGAAAAAGTAAAAAAGAAAAAAAGAAAAAAAAATATTATTATAATATAACAAAAATTAATAATAAATTAAATTAATAAAATATTAAATATATTTTAATATAAAATAAAATATAATGTTTAATAAATTTATCTTTATATTTTATTACATTTTGATATAAATAAAAGTGTTTTTTTTATAAAAAAATTGTATCATAGTTTCATCATATATTTATTTTATATTATTGTTAATTGAGATCATATATAATAACTAATACTTAAATTATTATATTGAAAAGGCATAATAAATATAAATTATGATTATTATTAATAATAATATTTTATTTTTAAAAAATTTATGATTAAAAAATTATTAGCAATAAAATTAGTATTAATCAATAATTTTTATTTTTGTATTTTTTAATATATTTATTTAAATTTAATCAAATTAATTTTCTCTTAATATAATAAAAAATTTTATAAAAATATTAAATATATAATTTATTAAAATATAATAAAAAATAAATAATTTATAAAATATAAATCAAATATATTATTATTTA
>NW_004086515.1:0-14456 GCF_000220395.1 Ichthyophthirius multifiliis
AAATCTTTAAAAATTCGAAGTATGACATGTTGTAAATCCCAGAAATAGAAATTCCTTAATTTTTAAAAAGATGCTTTAATATTAAAAATATACAAATACAACAATTAGAAATAATTAAAAATTATAAAGTAATACTTTTATATAATTACCAATAACATAATAAAAAATGCAATTATTAAAATTGAGTTCTAGTAATGGAATATACACTATAAATAAAAGCAAAAAGTAATATATGTAAAAGACTAAATCTAGAAATTTGAATGTATATTTAGATGATTTATTATATAATAATTATTAATAAAAAATTACTAAGGATAAAAAATCAAATTCATAAAAAGAAATATCAAATAAACCTTAGTTATAATAAAGCTTAATTAATTGCTAATAAAAATTAATTATTTATAATAAAAAATTAAGTGTAATATCTAAAAGTTTAGGTGCAATTTAAAATTCATAAATTAATGGATAAATTTAAAAAGTCAATAACATAAATAAGTCAAAAAGTAATATTTATAAAGAATAAATAAATAAATATGGAAGATAAATTATTCATATTAGATAAAATAATAATTAAAATATTCTTAAAGTAAATTTGTTAGATAATAATTAAGAAAATAATGAAAAATAAGAATATAAACATATTAATAATATAAAAAATTATATATAAAATTAAAATAAATAGATTAAAATAAATACTAATAATAAATTAAAAGAATCTGAGTAAAAATTGTATTTTTCGCCAAGTAAATTTAAGGTTAATACTTTAAATAAACCTAATAAAATTTAAGATATTAAATAAATTAGTAGATTATAGAAAATTAGAGATGTGAGAATATTTTAATAATAAATAAATCCTAATAAACTATAGGATTAAATAAAGAAAAAAAATAATTATTAAGTTCTTTTTTATAAAAATTAAAAAATAGATTATTTATTAAATTAGTAAGAAAAAATAGAAGAATGTTTATATAATTAAAATTTAAAAGTAAATAACTATATTTAAAAAGCTATTGATTCATTTTAATTATTAAAATATTAAGAAGAAAAAATTTAAAAAGAAAATTAGGATTCTTGTATTGTTTTATTATGAAAAAAAAAAAAAAATCATTATATTAATTAAATAAAAAATATAATTATATATAAATTAGAAAAAAAAAATTAATATATTTAATAATTTTTTCTCTTATAAAATAAAAAAAGAATAAATATTAATTGCTTTTAAATTTTAATAAATATTATAATTAATATGAATAACTAATTATAGATTAATTAGATTTAGAACGAAGCATAAGATATAATAAAAAATCATCCTCCAAAAAAGAATTTCACTTCAAACGAAGTATTTTATATTTATTATCAAAAATATATAAATTTAAATAATTTTTATTATAATGATTAAAAACTATAATTTAAAAAAAAGATTGATGAAATCTTGCTTGATAATTGTGAAATATTATTACAAATAAAAAACGAAAATCTAAAAAGAAAAAATAAAAATTATACAAACTTTCAAATATATAATTTAGTAATAAAAATAATTAATATAATTAATCTTTATTTTTCTCTTATAAAATAAAAAAAGAATAAATATTAATTGCTTTTAAATTTTAATAAATATTATAATTAATATGAATAACTAATTATAGATTAATTAGATTTAGAACGAAGCATAAGATATAATAAAAAATCATCCTCCAAAAAAGAATTTCACTTCAAACGAAGTATTTTATATTTATTATCAAAAATATATAAATTTAAATAATTTTTATTATAATGATTAAAAACTATAATTTAAAAAAAGATTGATGAAATCTTGCTTGATAATTGTGAAATATTATTACAAATAAAAAACGAAAATCTAAAAAGAAAAAATAAAAATTATACAAACTTTCAAATATAAAATTTAAGTAAATAATATGAAAATAATTAATCTTTATATTAATATTTATTAAAAAAAGTTTAAGAATATGAAAGAAATTTAATTAAATTAATATCAAAAAGTTAAATTAATAAATATTAAAATATACAATATTTACAAAACATAAATTAATAAAATAATGAAATATAATTTAAAAATAAATTGTGAAAAGTAATGTATTTCTAGTTTATATTTAATAAAAAAATTAAATATTAAAGATTATATATAATATAAATAATTTATATAAATAAAAAATAAAATAATATATAAAAAAAAAATTAAATATTGATATTAAAATAATTTTGGTTTAATGATAATATATAAATAACAAAAAAATAAAAAAAATTAATAATTTATAAATAATATATTTTTTATATATAAATATAATGTTTAATTAATTTTTATAATAGTTATTTAATTATAATTATTATTATTATTTATTATTATTATTATTATTATTATTTTTATTATTATTATTATTGTCTTTATTATTATCAAAATATATTACTTAAAGTATAGAATTCTACAATATTTTTCAACATTCTCTTTATTCTCTTTATCGTAGCCTTATATTAACCAAATTCTATATATTAAAGTTTTTTATGCTCTACATTATATCATCTGATTTTTTACTTATCTAAATATTTTTTTATTTTAGTATTTAATCTAATTGTTTTTCTTAATATATAATCAGTTATTTTATAATTTCATTTATATAAATATATTCAGAATTTAATTTTAAATTTTAATTTTTTTTTTCTCTATAGTTTATTTTTATTTTTTGGTTTTAATTTTTAGTCTTTGTATTTATTAATATTACTACTAAATAATATATACAGTTATCTATTTAAAATTAAGGTTTTTCTATATTTAATAAATACTATTTTTTATAATCGAATAAATTATAAAAATATTATAATTATATTTCTTTAGTTTAAATTTTTTATTTTAATTTTTTATTGTTAGAGCTTATATTTAATACTTTAGAGTTTTTTAATTTGTACTTGATTTTCGAATATTTATTGAGTTTAAATGTAGGCATACTTTTTTGATATTTAATTAAATGTAAATATTAATTTAAATATTTTTTTTAATATATATTTAAAAAAGATTTATATTTTCTAATATACATATTTAAATTTCTAAATTTTTTTAATAAACTATTTTTTTTTTTTTAAATATTATAGTTTTACTTAATTAAATAAAAATATAATTTAATTTTTATACCAAATTGATATAATTATATATAGAAGATAATAATATAAACAATTATTTAGTTTAATTAGTATATGTAATAATAAATTTATATAATTATCTATTTTTTAAAAAATATTATAGTTATTTAATATTTTTTTAAAAAAATTTTCAAATTATACTTATTTTTTTCAATATATTAATTTAAATTTTTTTTTTTAAAAAAAAATATATAAATATATAATAATATCTTAAATAGAAAAAAATAAAAATAAAAAATAAACATAACTACTAACAATAAAAAGAAGAAGAATCAAATGTCAGGAGAAACTACCTTTATTACTTAAGAAAAATACTAAACTTTAGAATAAAAATTCAAAGACAGTTAAGTTGAAATAAAATAAATGTCACAACTATTTGAAAGGTAAGCTATTTTTTTTTGTCAAAACAAAATATAAAAAATGAATAATATATAAAAATAAATATAGATATAGATAAGAAACTGAATAAATGGAAAAAGTTTAATTATAACAAGTAGAAATGTTAGAATAATAATTAGAAAAATCTTCATTAGAGAAGGAATATTTAATGTTAACACTAAAAAAGGAACTTTAATTGTAATTTTTTTTTAATTTTTTTTTTTTTTTTTTTTTTTTTTTCGATTAATTTTTTTTTTTTTTTTTTTTTTTTTTTGTTAAAAAATAAATATATATAGAATTACTTTAGAAACATAGAAAATAATAAACGAAAAAAATGATGAAACATAATAATTAAGAACCGAATTAGAAAAAAAAGCCTAACTATTAAAAAGTATTATTTAAGACGAGAGTAGTTAAGATAATTAAAATTAAGAAATTTAAAATAAAGAAAATTTAAATGAAGAAGATAAAGATAAAATCATCTAAAATCTAAAAAAGTAATTGCTTTCGAAAAACGTTAATATTTAAGAACTAGTTTAAGACATTTAAAAAAACGAGAAATTAATTAATGAGCAAAAGTCTATGTTTGAAAAATTCTAAAAAGAAATGTAAAATTAATTTTTTTTTTCTTATAATATTAAAAATATATATAAAACAAAACAAAAAAGATTGGGTAAAAGTCAAGAAAGAGATAGTAAAATTATTTTAATGTAAGAGAAATAAATTGAGTCTTTAAAAAAATCCATTTATGCAAAAGATGAATATATTAAGAGTCTTGAAGAAATTCCAAATTGTTAAAATGAAGAAGTTGAATTAATGAGAGAATTAATTAGTTAATAATAAGAAAAATTAGTTAAAATTACTAATAATTTTGAAATGTATTTATTAATCAATTTTTTTTTATTTTATTTTTTTATATCTATAATTGTTTTATATTTTTAGGTATAGAAAAGAATCTGAAACATTGTTTGCTGAATAAATTAATTTAAGGGATTTACAAATCAAAAATCTTTAAATGAAATTGGATATTTATTAAAAGTACGATGATGAATTTGCCTAAGAAGAAAAAGAAGCTTAAGAAGAAAAAGATGCTTAAGAAAAAAAAGAAATTGAAGAAGAAAAAGTACAAACTTAACAATAAATAGAAAAAGTATAAGAATAAAAATAATCTTAAGAAAAAAATACTAATTAAACAGAAAAAAATTTATAAGATAAATAAATCATAAATGATTGTTAATCTTAAGAAAAAAAATAAGAATGATGAAATTAAATAATATATATTATTTTAATCATTTATATATTTATAAATAAAATTAGCATATATATTATAATTAATAATATTAATTTTAATAAAATCTTTTAATTAATATAAATTTAATTTAAAATAAATAAAAAAATTATATATATATATATATATATATATATTTATATATAAATATATAAATTTATATATTAATTTTATACTTAAATATTTTCTTATATTCAATTTTTTTTTTTCTGATATATCTTTTATCATTTTTTAAAAAATATATAAGCTTTTTATATTATTTGTTTATTTCTTTCTTATATATTTGACAAATTCTTCTTTTTTATATATATATTTACAAATAATTCATATTTTGATTTTATAAATTTTAAAATTAAATGTCTTTAGAAACTCACTATAAAATAAAATGAAGACTTATATTTGTTTTTATTTTATCCTGTTGTTCTATAATATTGTTTTATTTATGCCTTTTAATAAGAAAAATATATTAAGAAAAATATTTTTCAATTATAAGTATATAAATCAATTGATTTAGTACAATCGATTAACTTTAAAAAGGCAATATAAATAATAATAAGTTGAATTTCTAATATTTTAATTTTATTCTTATTATTTTAAAAAAAAAAAAAAATATCTTTTTTAATAAATAAATAAATTTATATATTTTTTATCTTTTTTTTTTTATTTAAAATAAATAAAAAATAATATTTTATAAAATTTATAAAATGTTAAGAAAAATACTTTCTTTAAACTAAATTCATAAATCAAAATTTTATTTTTGTCAAATAATAAATTAAGATAATTAAATATAAAATGAATAACAATTTTTATAAAAATAGCATTAAGAAAAAAGAGATTTTTAATAAGTATTTAATATAATGACAGACGAGGGTACTCTTTAGAACAAATCCTTTAAAATATTAAATATATTTAATTAAAGAAATTAAAAAAAAAGTAATCAAACTGCCATAATATATTTATTATTATCATTAATTATCTTAATAATAATATTACCAAGTAAAAAAATAACTCATTTAAAGTAAATAAAAATAAAGATAGTAATATTATTCTTAGATATAATGCAATATATATAAATAGAAAACGAATAATATCTAAATTAAATAGAATACTGTTATATTTATTTAAGAAAAAATGATATTTTTGATTTAGATTTTTTAATAAAATTAATGAAATAAATTTCTTTAATAATCCATAATGAAAATGATAAAAAAGACCGTTTGATTTTACAAAGTTTACTTTTTTTTACATAAATAATAAATGAATAAATAAAAATAAGACCAAAAATTCTATTAGAATAAGATTTTTAGAGTAGTTTATGTGATTATTTTGAAATCGTTTCTTTAAATTATGAATTGTTATAAAATTTAAGAAATCACTATTTAAATATTTAAAAAATCAAAAAAAATACTAGGTGCTGATTAATATATATACTTTATTTAAAATTAATTTAATTTAAATGAACTATGTGCTATTTTACTTTAATATAATTAAAAAGATAAAGATATTATACATTAAAACTTTCAAAAAATATTAGAATTAAATGTAGATTTTGATGATTTCTTACTAGATTTTTTAAATAGATTTAAAATTTAACTTTATTAAGATTTAGCTGAGAAAAGAAAAAATGCTCTAATTAATTTAGAAGTCATTTCTAGAAATAAAAATGCTTAAAAAATTTTAATTTAAGATAAGATTTTGTCTAATATAATTAAACATTTTGTTGTTAAAAATTAAGAATTCTGTATAGATATTATTTAGAAAATCATTAATAATATTGACTCTTTAGAAGATTTTGAAGATGAAAAAATTGAATTAAAAAAATTATTTTAAAATTCAAAAAAAGCAAAATTATTGTTAAAAATATTTTTTTGAATAAAAAAAAAAAATTATTTATGTCAATAATAAATAAAATTAAATTTTTTTTATATATATATATATATTTTTATTAGATTAAAAAAATAAAATAATTAAAAAAAATATTAAAACTTTTTTATTTTTTCTATTAGATTTAATAAAAGAAGAAAAATATTTAAAAATTAAATAAAAAATGACAATTAATTTTTTCGTTTTACGGAGATTAATTCAACTTTTTGAATATAAGAATATTAAATTTATTTACAAATTAAAAAAATAAATATATAAAAAAATAAAAACAGTATGAATGAATAAAAATTTAATATAAAAACAAGCTTATGGATAAATACAAAAAAAAAAAAAATATCATTTAAAATAAAAAAATATATAAATAATTAAAATAAAGAAAATTTTTAACAAATAAAATATTAACAAACTAATGTAAATACAAATAAAATTAAAAAATATATATTATTATAAAAGAAGACTTTCATGAAATTTAATATTAAAAAAAAAAAATAGAGATAAAAAAAGAAAAGTTATTTTTATAAAGATATAATTGTTAGGTTTAAATTAATATATAGATATTAAATATTTAAAATATATATATAATTAGACAAAATAAAAATCTAATAAGAGAAATAAAAACTTTTATCTAAATAAAATAAGATAATAATTAAAAAAAAAAAATATAGAATAGAAAAAAAAAAAATAGAAAATAATAATAATTATTTAATTTAATATACTTAAAAAAAAAAATTAATAATGTTAAAGTAATATAATATTAGAAATATATTAAATATTATTATAATTTAATTATAATAAAAAAATAAAAAAAAATAATAATAATAATAATAATAATAATAATAATAATAATATAATATAATTATTATTTTTTTATATTTTTATTTTCTTTGACATTATTAATTTAATAATATACAATAATTTATTGTACATAAAACATTATTTTTATTAATTTATTATAATAATATATGTTATATATATTTATAAAATTTATTTTTTATTAATATTTTAATATTACAATAAAATTACTAAATAAATTTAATAATTTTTTATATATATATTAATTAAGTTTATTTATTCATATATAAATATAAATTTAAAAATACAAGACTTTCTTAAAACAATAAAAATTAAACGAATAAAAATATATATTAAATATAAATATGTATAAATATATATTAATTAATAAAAAAATTTATTCAAAATAATCCGTTTTTAGTTTATCCATTAATTTTGGATATAGTTTACTTTTCTTAACTATTTTTTTATTAATTAACAAAATAACTGAAAAGTTTTTCCATTCCTTCTAATATTCCTTCCCCAGTTTTTGCCGAGCATTTTTAAATAATTACGTCATTTTCAATAATTTGGTTAACTCCAGATTCTTCTACTAAAGTTTTAAATTCAATACAATCTTGTTATAAATCTTACTTATTAAATAAAATTAAAATTATGGAATTTTAAAAATTCAAATCATCATTTAATTTTTTAAATTCATCTTTTATTTACCATAATCTTTCTTTATCAGTAGAATCTATAACGAATATTATTGCGTCTAAATTATCATAATAATGGCTCCATAGTTATCTTACTTTTCCACCTACATCAAATACTAAAAATTGTAATCTTTTATATTATATTGTTTCTATATTTAGTCCTATTGTAGGTACAGTTTCGGTAAATTTTTGAATTTTTAAATTATTTAATATAGATGTTTTGCCTGCTCCATCTAAACCTATTATTACTATTTTTCTTTTAATGTTACTTTCTGCTAATTAATCAAATTATTAATTTAATTGTTTTTATTTAAAAAATATGCAACCCATTTTATTTTTATAATGGTTAATATAATATTTTTTTAAATATATATTTATTTTAAAACAAATAATATTTTTTTATTAATTTTTTTTTTTATTTTAATTAATATAAAATAATAGATTATTACAATTTATAATAAAGAGAAATTATTATGATATTTTTTTAAATATATAATATAAATATTCAATAAAATATTAAATAATTTCAAATTTTAATTTATTTTTATAAAAAAAAAAAATTAATTAATTTTCTAATGTTTTTTTTTTTTAATTTAATAAAAATAAAATAATTTTGCATTAATATTTTTATTTAATCATATTATTTATTATTAATTTTTTTTTACAATATTTTATTTTTAATATAAATTTATAAAACAAAAAAATGAATTATTATTTTAAAAATAGTGGCTCCAAGATGCAATCTTAATTAAATTTTTCTATTTAAAATAAAAGTTAATATTATATTTTATTTTTTTAATTAATAATAATATATTTAAACATTAGATTAATTTAAATAAGAAATATAAAAATATATATAATTATTCAGATACAAACTAAATTAAATGATAAATAAATTTATTTTTATATGTAATAATTTTTATAAATATAGATATTATATTTATGTTATTAATAGTGTAATTTTTTCAAACATTTAAATATGGTATATATTTAAGAAAAAAACAAGAATTATATTTTATTTAATAAAAAATTATTTTTTTTATTAATTTAATATTTTTTTGATTTTATTATATAGATTTAATTTTTATAAACTTTATAATTAAATAAAAAATAATAAATTCAAAAATTAAATCATAAAAATAAAAGAAATATATTTATGAATAAAAATATATATAAATATAATATATAAATTAGTTATTAATATTATAAAATTATGATAAATTTAGATAATTATATTATTTTTTTTTAATTAGAAATTATTAAATATTAAAAATGATAATATAAAAAGAATTGTATAAAATTATAAATTTTAATATTAATTTTTTTAAAATAATAAAAAAATATATATAAAAATAATAATATATGTTATTGATATATTTAAATAAAAGAAAAATACGTATTAAAAATAATAATATTAAATATAATAATAATAATAATAATAATAATAATAATAATAATAATATATATAATTTTTTTATTATTTATTTCAAAAATTATATTATTTTTATAATTTTTTTTAAATTTTTTAATTATTTTTATTAATTTATATAAATAATTAAAAACAGTACTAATCTAATTTATATAATAAATATTTAATTTAATTTTAAAATTTTTTTCATCTATATAAATACAATTTTTTGTTAACTTTTAATTTTTTAAATATTTAAAAATGTATTATTTAATTATATTATTTTAATAAAAATGAATATAGTTTTCTTTTTAAAGTATTTCTTTTGTTTTATATTTTAATAAATAATTAATTATCAATATATTTTTCTATCTATTAGATTTTATATTTATAATATAATATATAAGTCAAATATATATTTAAAAATTAAATATTTTATTTTTTAAATTAATATAAAATATTTTATATATTTATCATCTATTTTTTTATTTGCAATAATACTATATTGTTTTTTTGAGGTATTTAAACTATAACTTAAATTAAAATGAATATATAAATCTATAAAAATATATTTATATAAAAGATTTTAAATTATACTATTTACTCATTAATTATAGTGCAATTTTAAATATTTATATTTTCATTTATTTATATTTTATTATACAGAAATGATTTTAAAATTATATTTAATTAAGAAAATTATATATTTTAAAATATTATTGATTCCGTCTATTTTTTTTTTTTCTCTTTTTATTTATTAAAAAAATTACAACAAAAATAACTTTAAAAATAAATATTTTCTTTTATGTTATAATAGAATATATAAGTTAAATTGATTGTGAAAAAGAAATCTATAAATTAAATTTATATTTTTATTTATTATAAGATTAAAATGTATTTTTTTTAAATTATAATTTGCAAGAGAATTAAATTTTATGAAAGTAGTAGAAAATAAATAAATATAAATAAAGTTTATATCTTAAATATATTAATCCCTAAAATTGAGATTTTTATTAAATTTGATATATATGATTAAATATTTTAGGTTGAATTATTTGATAATATAAATAGAAATTTAAAGTTTTATATAAAAATTATTTTTTGTGGGATGTGGGGAGGGGGGGGGAATTAATGTCTGATACACATGATTTTTTAAGAAAAAAATTTATTTTTTTATTAATTATTGAGAAAAAAACTTAAATATATTTCCTGAAATTAATATTTATGATTGCTAATAATATTTAAAATAAAAGATTAATTTTTTACAAAAATTAGATTTTGAATATACTAAAGTAATTAGTTTTGTTTAAATAAATAAATTATTGAACTTTTGAATTAAAAAGTTATTAAAATGAAGATATTAGTGTATATTGATTAAGATATAGAATTGATATTTTAAGTTTATTTAAATATTTAATATTATTTTTTAAAAAAGAAAAAATGAATAATAATAATAAGTTTATTAATAAATAGAGTATTTAAAATAAGAATATATATATATAATTTAATAAAAAAAAAAGAAAATAAAAGAACAAATTAATTTATTTAATACAAATCAAAATTATTAATATTAAATTTATATTTTTTTTTTTTATAATATTAAAATAAATATTTTATATATATAATTTATAAAATTAATTTTCATATAAAAAAAAGAACATTTTAAATATAAATTCATTATAAATTAATAATAATTTTTTTTAAAAAAAAAAAAAATTAAAATAAAAAAAAAAAAATATATATATAAAAAATGATACCAACATACGCTGCAATGCTATAAAAATATAAAACAAGTTTATGTAGACATTGGATAACAAGTAAAATAAAATCGAAAATTTAAAATTATAAAAAAATATATAAAAATAATAATTGTAAACACAACAAAAAATAAAAAAAAATAAAAAAAATAATTAAAAAAAGATTTACACTTTTAAAAATATTTATATATTTATCCAAATAAAAGCTGGAACCTGTTAAATTGGTATAAAATGTTATTTCGCTCATGGCTAGGAAGAATTAAGAAATCCAACAGATGTCTTTTTTATTTTTTTTTTTAGAAATACAATAATATATATATATATATATAATTAATATTATATATATAGCCTATTAAAGATACATCTGTATTAAATAGTATAGCTCCAGCTCCTGTATAAACATAAATATTTAAAGCAACAAAATGTAAATATAATGAAATTGGGGCATGTAAATATGGATCTACTTGTTATTTTTCTCATGATAATGTTTCATAGAATAATTCAGTAATATATTTCTTTATATATATATATATATATTACTTTTTATGAATGGTTTATAAATGATTTTATTCTGGTAATTTTTTTTTAATAAAAAGAAAGGCCTTACTTTAGCCCTTTATTTTTTTTATTTTAAAAAATAAAATTACAGAAAAAATAATGTTAAAAAGTAATATATTATTTGTTTTTTTTTGTTATATACTTCTTAAACTTTTTTGAAGTTAAGTTAAATTTAACAACAATAATTAGTTCTTGCATAATAATATTAAAATATTTTAAATTAATAAATAAAACAAAAAGAATTAAAAATTAATCAAGTAGCATATTAATAATAACCTGTTGAATTATAAATTTAAGTATTTTTATTTATTTTTTTATAAAAAAATAAAAAAAAAAATTAATTTTTTGTTTTAATCAAAAATAAAAAGCTTTCCGAAGATTAAAAAAAATCGATTACAGTTTATTAACTTTAACATATAATTTATTCAATTAAAAAAATGAAAATTTAAAAATAATGCTTGATTATTATTTAAAGAGCAGCTGATATTCTTTAAAATTAAAAAATTAATGCTTGCATTGATATTATTATAGTTTATTTTTTTGTTAATTAATTTTATATTTTATTTTTTTATATATATATATATATATTACAGGATCTAATCAATAGGGATAATTGTCCTGTCGATAGAAAAAAAATAATATGAAGTTATTGTTGCTGAAGCTGAATAACTTGCATAAAATTTAATTTTACAATATTCATTATAAGGTGATGAATGAATTTTTTTTTTTAGGGAATAATAAAAACAACACCAAATAATATATTTAAATATATTAAATAAATAAATATTTAACTTTAAATTTCTATATAAACTATAATTAAGTTCAAGAATATTTTATTTTATTTTTATTGAGATTTTTATTAATAAATTAAATCTTTTAATTTTAATTATATAAAGAAAGAATCAAGTTAAAAAATGAAAAAAAAAACAAACAAAAATTAATATTTAATTTATTTTTAATTATTTAAAAGCATTATTTATTTATTTTTAGTTTATTAATAATATTATATTTTAGCGCGCGTAAAAAAACTTTAGTTTATAAGAATAAATATTTTTATTATTTATTAAAATAATATTCAATAAAGATATTAAGAAAAATATTAATTATAAAAAATTAAAAAATAAATATATATATATAAAAAATATATAATAATATATAAAAATAAAAGTTTAATAGTATAATAGTATATATTTAATTTTATATAATTATAAGTTTTAATTTATAATTATTTTTATTTTTATTTTATTTAAATTTTAATAATTTTATTTTATTTTTTTAAATAAAATATTTATATTTAATTTTTCTTTCTTTTTTTTTTTCTTTTTTTAAAAATTTCAATTTATGATAATAAATATAAAAATAATAATTTATTTTTTATTCATATATTTATATTTATATACATTTATTTATAAATTCTATTAATAATTGCTATTTTTTTTATCATTCTTAGCAATTTAGAATGAATCTATAATAAAAAATTCATAATTAAATTATAAAATTTTAATATTTTTGATAATTATTATTTGTTAACTCTTATTTATAAAATAATTCATGTTTTTTTTAAAAAATAAAATTTATTGACTTTTTCTTCTTTTTATCTTTATTTCAAAATATTTAATATTTCTGTTTTTTTTTTTTTTTTTAATTTTAAATATTCAGTATTTTTTCCTCTTTTTTACACAAACAAGTTTATAAGTACACTTTTATTAAAAAATGTTATATTATAAATAGAAAATATATTTTATTTTATAACTATTATTTAACTAATTTTATAAGTAATTCTTGCTTTATAGTGATATTTATTCCACTTTAAAGAAATTAATGATTATGATCAGTTAATTTCAATCCTAATTAAAGCCATTTTTTAAAAGCATTTTTTAATATCTATTCTTATAAGCATTTTAAAAAGTATTCATCTGTTATAGATCTACTAGTATATTTCGGTAAGTAAATTTCTTTTTGATTTGTTAAAAAATCATATAAATTTTTGTTTTTTTAAAAATTATAGTTATTTAAACTTAGTTAGAATTCTAAATTTATTATTATTGTATTTTTAGCAGAATTTTAAACTTATCATTTTTTTATTAAAAAATTGATTCTTGTATTTTTATTTTTTTTAATTATATTGAATATTTAAAAACAATTGTTTATTTTAATTGATATTTTTTAAGAATTAAAATAATATAAATGAAAAGAAGACTTATTTTAGATGAATCAGAATTTGTTTATAATAAAAAGCTTATAAAAGGAAAAAAAATAAGATAAGGGTTAATCTATAACTCTTTAATACTAAAAATTATGCACTGAATTATGTTTAATATAAATTTATATTTAATTAAAGAAGAAAATATTAAAAATTAAAACCAAAAAACATATATTATAATAAAAAAATCAAAAAAAATTAAATAAATATCTTAGAAAAAGTCAAAAAAAACTTAAATAAAAATAAAATAATTAAAGTCAAATAATACTTAAATAAAAAATAAAATAATTAATTAAAATATATAATAATAAATTGTGTCTTATTAAAATTAAGATAT
>NW_004087789.1:0-5159 GCF_000220395.1 Ichthyophthirius multifiliis
TTTTTAAAAGATTATAATAATTAAATACTTAAATTATTATGAATAACTTTTATTAAATTTCTACACTTTTTTTTATTTCAAAGCAGTTAATAATTTTATTATAATTCAAAACCTTTAAACTTTAAAAAAAAAAAATTATTTTATAATTTTGTATTATAAATAATTTAAACTTTTATATATTAAAAACAAATATAAGAATATATGCGAAAAATTCTTATTGAATTATGCACTAAAATTTAACAATTAAACAGTATAAATATTTTTTAAGCAATAAATAAATAAATATATAAAATAAATAATTTTCACTTTAGTAATATGTCTAAAATGAGATTATATTACATATAAATATTAAATTTAAAGCTTTTTTTTATAAAAAATTAAAATAATATTTTATATATAAATATAATTAATAAAATAAATATTTATATATATATATTTATATATATTGTATTATAAATTAGATATTTTTCATTTTTGTTTTAATATTTAAAAATATTAAATTTTATCTATTATTTAATTTTGTAAGCTTTAAAAATACAATAACAAAATTTAATTTTTAATAATACAAAATATTTATATATATATATATATATATATATATATATAAATATCTTTCTACTTTTAAAACATAACATAAATATATCTTTTAAATAATATTATAAAAATATGTTATTACATTTATGATTAAATAAAATTCATATTACTTATATATATTTAAATTCATATATTTTTAATCATGTTTCTTTTTATATATATATATTAATTTTTTTGTTTTTAATATTATCTAATATTTTTTCATTTAATTAATTTTTAAAAACTTTATATTGTCTTCTTTTTTATAAATAAAATATCTTTTATATATAATACTTTTATTTGCTTTAATTTTTATTAACTCATTAATTAAATATAAATATTATGTAATCCATTTTTTTTCTTTATATATTTCTAATATTCTTTTACATAATTATAGAAAATAATAATATATATATAGTTATTATTTATATTAAAAAGCAATAAATATAATGTTAAAAAATGGAAATAAAAATATAAATCTTTAACTAAATAAGACTTAAAATATATTTGGAAATAATATAAATGAATATTAAATAAAAAGGATATTATTACCCTTTTAAAATGAATTTTATATAGAAAATTTATATTTAGATTTTACGTTAAACATCATTATATTTTTATTTAAATTTAATAAAAAAATAGCAATATAAAGCAAATAAATGATAAAACACTCCAATTTTTATATTAATAATTAAAACAATTTCAAATTATTAAACAATTTAATTTAAATTTAAGGTATTAATGAAATTAATATTTATTTATTTCTTTATATATATATATATATATATAATAAAAAAGTATAACAAAATAATTTCTGATATAGGATTTAAATAAATTGGCGAAATAATTAAATATATAGAAAATAAAGACTTTTTAGAATAAAATAAGTAAATAACTCTATTTAATAATTACAAAAAATATATAAAAAGTAGTAGTTTAGAAGAAATTACAATTAATTTACAGTTTAATATATATTAATTAATATCCAAAAACTAATAATAATATATATCAAAACAAAGGAATAATTAAATATTAACAGATAATGGATTAATATAATTTAGTTAATATATAGGATAATGTAAAAATCTTAGAAATTTATCTATTAAATTGACAAAAAGTGAATAATTTACAGATTAAGGAATAATTTCATTATTTTAATAAATATAAAAATTAGAAAATTTAAATAAAATTGATTTAGATTTAAGGCAAAATAAAATATACTATTTTTTTTTTTAAAAAAAAATACTAACATTATAATAATTAAAGCTCTTTTTATCAATTATCTGATATTAGTCTAAAGCATTTTTCTTAAGCTTTATATAATTAAAGGAATCTTAATATAATTAAACTTAATATAAGGTTCTTTTATTAATATACTGGATAATTATACTTATTTATTAAATAGTAAAAATAAAGAAATTTCAGACTTGGGTATATATTATATAACTGAGGGACTAAAAAATTCATATTTATTGACTGAATTTATAATCGATTTATAAAGGTATATCAATTTCATATATATATATATATATTAAATGTCTATATATATTATATATACTTCATTTTTTTTATAAAAAAATGAAAATTATTTTATATACAATATAGTGTAGAAAAATTAAATGATGTTTCTCTTATATAAATATGCTAATTATTAATGAGATAAAAAAATCTTTAAAAATTAGAATTAAATTTTAAGTAATTTTTTTATATTTTATTTATTTTTATTTTGTTCTAAGAAACAATTTACGTTTTTCTGATAAAATATTAGTTTCTTTAGGAAATACATTATATTAAACAATAAAACTCGAACAATTATATTTATATTTTAGTGATTCTTATGAAATTTAACTAGAGTATTAGTGATATTTATATTTAAAATATATATAATATTATAAATAGATTAAGAAATAAATATTTTTCTGATAATGGATTAAAACGAATATGTGAAGGATTAAAATAAACTAACGATCTATCTAAATTAGTACTTAATTTTGCGTAAAATAAATAAAAAATATATAAAAAAGTATATAAAATATATACTTAAATTTAAATAAAATTTCATAAATTTATAAAAAGAAAAAACTTAGATTTTACAGATTAATCAATTCAAGAATTAAGTAAAAGTTTTAAATAAAAAACAATCTAATTTAGAGTTTATAGAATTAAATTTTGCGTATATATTAAATATAAATAATATAAAAATATAAATTATAATTAAAAATATAAATATATTTTTAATAATTTATATATTTATATTTATATTTTGGTATTGAATATTATTATATATATAAATATATATATTTATAAATATATATATATATATATATATTATATATATATATTTGTTAATTTATGTGTATATATAAATAGATGGAACTAAAATTTTACAGAATATGTACTTCTGAATTATCTTATAAGTTCATTTGATAAATTTAATAAAATATACCATTTATAATTAAGCCTAGAGTATTTTTTATTTTTATTATACTAATTTTAAAATTGAAAATCTAATAGATATACATAAAACTTAACAGATAATTTTTTATTAGGTTTAAGTTAAAAATAGAGAATATGAATATATTAAGTTAACTAATATTAAGTTTTTAGTAATTAATTTTGATTTAAAATAAATAATATTAAATTTGAAAAAAAAAGATAGAGTGAAAAATTTACAAACTAAGGATTAAATGCTTTAATTTAATCATTATAATAAAAAAATAACTTAATTAGTTAAAATTAACATTTGGGTAATAAAATAAATAAAAAAATTTATATAACTTATGTAAAATAAAGTGGAAATGATAATTTTGACGATGAAATTCTAATAAAATTAAGTGAAATTTTAAAAGCAAAATAATATTTTTAAAAAATATATTTAGATTTTCAGTTAAAAATAAATATATATATATTTATATAAATAGAATTAAATAAAAGAATATTATATATATATATATTTATATAAATATTTTATATAAATATATATATATATATATAAATTTATTTATTTTTCTTTTATTATAATTAGTGATAATACTAATTTTACAGATAAAGGATTCTTAATATTATTAAAACCTTTATAAAATATTTATACATTAAATTAATTAATTTTCGTTTAGGTATTATTTTTTTATTTTCAATAATTAATTTATATTTTTTTTAATAAGTAAAAGCTTAAATTTAACAGATAATACTAATAAGGAAATCAGTGGTGTTATATTTAAAAACCTATATTTAAAATAATTAGAATTAGCATTTGAGTACAAAAATAAATTTTATATAAAGATATTTTTTATTTTAAAGTTATAATGAAAATTTTACAGATAAATCATTATATTATTTGAATGAATCTTTAAAAAAACATATTTTCTTTAACATATAGAAATTAGAATATTGTAAATATTATTATTTTTTAAAAATTATTTTACTTTATTTAGAAATTCTTCTATTTCTAATAGTAAATATAATGAATTAATATTACTTTTATAAGAAAAAGAGTTTTTAGATTACAATATGATATATTTAAAAGTAAAATATATTATTTTATTTTAAATTAAAAAAAATATAGAATAATAAAATTTTAGATTATGATTATATTTGAATCCTATATATTTAATTTTTTTTTTTTAAATTATAATAAAAAAAAACAACTAATTAATAAAACATAATTGAATATATATTAGATATTATATTAGATGTAAATTCATATATATCGTTTTCTTTAAATATGATTAAAATCAATTATTTTTTACTTAAAAAATAATAAATAATAATCTTATGTATATATATATATATTTAAATATATATATATTAATTTTAACTAATTATATATAAGAATTTATATCTTTTTATTTATTATATTTAAATTTTTTTAAAAATTATTAGTTAATTAATTTTTAATATCTTTAAAATATGATTCTTTTAATAAATTTAATAATATAAATATAAATTAAATAGATTAATATTTTATATCCTTTTTAAATAATTAGTAGTTTCTTTATTTATTAATCTATAAAAATATTTTTTAATTTTATAATATTTAAAGATATAATTAAATATATTTTAAAATAATACAAAATTAAAATTATTAATATAATAAATTAATATATATAATAAATAATTATTAAGATTTTAATATTAAAAATACATTAAATAAAATATAAAATAAAATGAAAAATATTTTAAACAATAATAGTAAATGTATTTTAATTTTTTATAGGAATTTTTTAAAATATGAAGATTTTTTAAAATTAATCAATAGAAAATTAAAAATAAAATAAATTTTGTAAAAAATGAAAATAGTAAATTAAAAAAAATAAAATAATAATATGTAAATATATTTTTAAGAATAAAGAAATATAAATTCTGTATATATAATAATAATAATATTTAAAAAAATAATGAAAAAGAAAAAAAATAAATAATAAAAAAATTATATAATATAAAAATATATATATTTTGATATAAAAAAATAAATAAAATAATGTATATATAAAACTAAATAAAAAATATATTAATATTTATTTTAATAAATAAAAAAAATTAATAATTAAAATAACAAATATAAATTATAAATATATTAATAAATA
>NW_004086513.1:0-10403 GCF_000220395.1 Ichthyophthirius multifiliis
AAAAAGTCTAATTTAATTATCGAACTACAAATATTCAGATAAAAAATAAACAAAGATTTAGAAAATATAACTTAATTTACAATAGAAATGATAATATAATAAATATAGCAAGTATATATAAATATTATTATTATCTATTTTTTTACTTATAAAAAATTATATAGATACAAATATAGAAGAATAATTTAAAATAACACACATTTTTAAAATAAGAAGGATAAAATTATATATAATAAAAAGAAGTAATATATTATATATATATATATATATATATATAAATATATATATATATATATAAAGTATATATATATATATAAATTTATATATTTTTATATTATTATTAATATTTATAAATATAAAATTTTATATTTAGAATAATAATGACTTTATCTTAGAAAAAAATATTTAGAAAATTAAAAAACTAATAAAAAAATTTTTTGAGAAGACAAAAAAGAAGAATTAAAAAATATTAATTTACATAATTTTAATGGAAAAGCTTAAATTTAGTTATTAGAATAAAATATAAATACTTAAAAATAAAAACTAAATTATATTATAAATTTATGTAATTATAAATATAAATAAAGTTAAAAATTAAGTGTTAATTCTTGTATTTAGTCTAATTTTGAAATTTAATCTTTTTTGCTTTTAAAAAATGGTCTTTTTTTTAAATAATAATAACCTTCTTTTTAAAAATAATAGCTAGTTTTATAATAATTGAAAGATTAAAATTTAAAGGAAGTCGAAAATTTAGATAATCTTATTAACGAAATTAATTTTTATTGCAAAGAAAATAATTTTCTAGTCTAAAGTTTATATGTTAAAAGTGATGGTAATAAATAGAATATATAAATAAGGGAAAATAATTTAAATTTTATGGAAAATTAATGAATAAGAAATTAGTATATTAACTAATAAATATAATAATTATTTTTTATAAATATTTAATTTTGCTATATAAAAAATATATGAACTAAATAATTTATAAATATAAAAAAATTTTTCTTATATATACAATATATAATTTTATATATTATATTTAAAAATAAAATATAAACATGATTAGATATATTAACTTTTAGATTAAAATATATTTAAATTATTAATTTATATTTTATTTTTTTAAAGGAACAAAAATAAATTTAACAAAATCTATTATATAATAGCATCATATTCCCTAAAAAAATAAAAATATAAATTTTTAATAAAGGTTTTTATTATTTTAAAGAAAAAAATATAAAATTTAAATATATATATTTACATAATATATATAAATAATAAATATATTTAATTATATAATTTTATATATATATATATATATTAATTTTTTAAAAAAATATACTTTTCTTCCAAAAAAATACGTAAATTAATTAATGTCAATAAAATAACAAAAAAGATAATATCCTCAAAACACGAAGAATTAGAAAAAGGTACATTTAATAAAAAAAAGCAAAAACTAAATAAAATAAAGGATTCGAAGTGCATTTATAAGGTGCAAATAATTAAAGATTACAAAATAAAAGACAAGAATAATTGAAATAAAATCGTGTATAAAGTTAAGAAAGAAAAAGATGGGAAAGTAAAAAAATAAAAAAAATCTGTTAATAAAATAAATAAATATAATAAAAGTCGAAAAGCCTAATAATCCCGAGGATTCTAAAAAATAATAAAAAAGAATAAAATTCCTCCAAATTAAGACTAAATAATCCAGACATGTATAAAAAGTTTAAAAAAGAAGACATAAACATACTAAAACAGAGTATAAGGGACTTCCGTGAATACCAAAAAGTAAAAGACGATGAATATTATGATCAAGAATTCGAATTTGATACTGTGGAAGATGAAATCGAAGAAAAAATCGAAGATTTAGGAAGTCCTGTGTATGAAAAAAAAGAATTTTTTTAAATATAAAAAGGTAAATAAATAATCATTAAAGCAAGACCGATTTCAGCTGTGGAAAGAATAGGCAATAATTAAAGATATAAAAATAAAAATGAATATGATTTCGAAAAAAGAAGCCTTTAGATTAATGAAATTACTAAAGTATTAAATTCTAATCCATTTGAAGGTTTAGGAAAAAAAAAAGAAGATTAAAGTTAAAAATATCATAATAATATAGAGAATTAAATAAAAAATATTGAAAATTAATAATATAGTGAATAAAATCTTAATGATTAATAAAAGAATATGTAAAAATATGAAAATAATACAGAAAATTAAATAAAAAATATAGAAAAGTATGAAAAAAACATTGAAAATGATTAAAAAAATATTGAAAATTAATAAAAATATATCGAAAATTAATAAAGAAATGATAAAAAAAGAGAAAATTAATAAAAAAAAGATAAAAAAAAAGACATTATAATAAAAAGCAACTAAAAAAATATAGAAAATAATTAAAATTATAAAAAAAATGAAGGCTTAAATTAATTATTTAATAGAATTTAGAAATTAAATGAAAAATAAATAAATGAATTAGAAAATTTAATGGATAAAATCGAATAAGGTAAAATAAATTTCGAGGCTTTACTTAATTTAGAGTTTTTAGTAAAAAATAATGAACTTTAGAATTTAAGTTAATAAATTCAAAAGGAGCTTTCTTCCAATACAAACTAATTAAATATTATGTTATAATAAAATCAACTTGAAGAAGTAGAAAATATTTAATTTAAAAATCTAAAAGATACTTTATAAATGAATAATAAAGAACATTTATTAGAAAAAAATAAACAATTAAATCAAGAATATAATAAATAATTATATAAAGATTAAAATTAATAAATGTAGGAAGTTTAAAATAATTAACTATAAGATGTTTAAAAAGAATAATTATAAGAAGATATAAATGAACATTTTTAAGACAAAAATGAAGAGGATGATATTTAACTGAAAAATAAACCAAAGAATATTATTATTAAAAAAGGATAAAAATAAGTATTAAAGAAGAAAAAAACAACCTTTAAAAGTTTTTAATCCCATGATTCTTTATCTAAAAATAATAATAATTAAATGTCATCAATAGAAAGTGAATCTATGAATTTATATTTACCTTAAATAAAAGAGGAATT
Source organism: Ichthyophthirius multifiliis (assembly GCF_000220395.1). Lineage (NCBI taxonomy): Eukaryota > Ciliophora > Oligohymenophorea > Hymenostomatida > Ichthyophthirius > Ichthyophthirius multifiliis. The sequence continues at coordinate 3,069 of NW_004086513.1, forward strand.
TTAAGAGAAAAAATAAGAAAATTCTGAGAAAAAGAAGATCATTTAATAATAATTTGAAAAAAAAGAATTCAAAAAAGAACCTTAAAAAAATATTTGGAATTCTAAAAAAGAAATAATTAAAAAGAAATTTCTTTTGATAAAAAAAACGACGAAAAAAAAACATAAGAAAATATACAAAAACAAGTTTAAAAAATATCATAAAAATAAGAAGAAAAACCATCAAAAATATATGAAAATCCACCAAAAATACATGAAAAAAAAGAAGAAAATCCTTAAAAAAAACAAGAAAATTTGTCAAAAAAAGATGATAAATCATTTAAAATTTAAGAAAAAATTTAAAAAATTTAATAAAAATAGGAAGAAAATCCTCAAAAAATATCTGAAATTTCATAAAAACAAAAACAGTAAATTTAATAAAAACACTAAGAAAATTCTTAAAAAATATCAGAAATTTCATAAAAACAAGACGATAATCTTCAAAAAGTACTACAAAAGTAGCTCACTTCTTAATAGCAAACATCACCTAAAGAAGAAATAAACTCCTAAAACCTCTTTGACTCTTTAAAATTATTCAATATGACCAGTGAAGGACGTTTTAAGTCAATTGAACGTGAAAAAATACTCTAAAATGCCGCTTAGGATTTACAAAAAGACTTATAGGAAAAATTAAAATAAGTAAATGAGTTAATAAACGTCCACGAAAAAAAGCTACTGGGCGGAAATACAAACATAACTAAAATACAAGAATAAGAACTTGAAAAAGAAGACGAATTTATAAATTTATTTTTAAATTAAAAAAAAATAACCGAATCTTTATAAATACCAACCCTTCCTTAAGGCTAAATACTCAAAATAACTATTATTTCGACCTGGGGTGATTAATATTACGTAGGTATGACCGGTATAGAGTTTTTTGATGAAAAAGGGGAATAAATAATCATAAAAGATACAAAAAATTAACTAAAAGCGGCCCCTAGTGGACTAAATATACTCCCTGAATACGAAAAAGATCCACGAATAGTTGATAAAATAGTCGATGGGGTTTATTTGACATGTGATGATATGCATATGTGGCTGGCTCCATTTAAAAGTCCAAATATAATCACTATAGATTTTTTAGAAAGTAAGAAAATATCAATGATTAGGATTTGGAATTATAATAAATCTAGAATTCATGCTTTGAGAGGAGTGAAGAATATTCAAATTTCTATTGATGACAATTTAATTTTCAAAGGAATTATTTAAAAAGCGACTGGAAACCAATAAAATTTCGATTGCTGTGAATATATTATGTTTACGGAAAATTAAGGGATTATTTAAAATATTTAAAATAATGATTGGTTGTTGAAATGTTAGGTTTCGGAAAATTCCCTTCTTAAATAAAATAGTAATAATAATAATAATAACTTAATTTTATAAAATAATAATAAAACCTTTAATGAAAAGGCAAACTAGATAATATCTAAAAATGAAAAGCCTAAAAAAAAGAAAGGAATAAAATGCTCGAAACTGACTTTCTAAATACTAGAAAGTTGGGATAACAGTCCTTTTGTGGGAATAACAGGAATTTAACTATTTGATGATTTTGGTAATATAATATAATTAAAAAAGTCCTTTTTAGAAGGAAAACCATATGATTTGAAACATATTCCAGGTTTTGAAAATGATGAGAGGACTATAGATAAATTAATAAATGGCTAAAATTAAAGTGTGGATGAAAAAAATATGTGGATGATACCATTTTGTGAGGAAAAGGCTTACTTTTCAATTACATTTGAAACTCCGAAAATTATTAGTGCATTCAAAATTTGGAATTATAATAAAATTTAAACAAAAGACTAATATGAATAGAATAGAGGAGTTAAGATTTTGAGTATTTTCGCAGACGAAAATATACTTTTAAATAATTCTAAGGGAATTTTGATAAGGAAAGGTCCGGGAAATGATTGCTTTGATTTTGGATAAGTTTTTCCTTTACCGAATATTAATTCTATTAATACATAAATATTAGAAAGTATTAAATATCCTCAAGAAATTAAAAAGGATATAATATAAGTATATAAATATTATATATGTATTTAATTATTATTTATTTTTATAGGAATACGATACATTACATATACCAAAAGGATTTTGTTTTAAAATATACATATATAGTACTTGGGGTGATTTACATTATTGTGGTTTAAATGGAATTGAGTTTTATGATTAATTTGGAGATCCGATTATTTATAATTAGAATATATCTTTTAAATTAGCGGCTGAACCATCTTCGGTATATATATAAATATGTATATTCATATAAATATAATTTATATATAAAGGTTAATATAATTTAAAATAAAATAAATGATGTAAGAACTATAGATAAATTAGTAAATGGATAAAATAATACATATGATGATAGAAATATGTGGTTAAGTCCTTTTATTGATCCAAAAAAGGAAAATTAAAATGGAATAAATTGCATATATATTTTTTTCGAAAAAATGGTGTTTTTGTCAGCCATTAATTTTTGGAATTACTCTAAAAATCCGAATAGGGGTTTAAAAGAATTGGAAATTTTCCTAGATGATCTTTTAATTTATAGAGTATTATTTTGTAATTATATAAAAAGTTTAATTTTTTATTTTTTAATAAAAAAGGGCTATTTACGAAAAGCACCAACAAATGAATAATTTTAAAAAGGGGGTTATCCTTTTGAAAGTACCATTCTTTTTAATAAAAATCCAAGTATTATATAAAAAATAAAACCGTAAATTTATAATGAAGATAAACTAAAATAAAATGTCCTATATTATAATGAAAAATAAGTAAAAAAATTAAAATATATAAATATATATAAAAAAATAAATATATATATATATTATATTTATTTATATATATATCTTATATATTTAGTTAATGAATCAATAAGATTTTTAATTAAATTAAAATTCAATTAATGGATAGTATTATTAAGATTTAGAAAGACCTTTTACTAGCGTTATAGGAATCAAATAATAATGATAATATTTAATATATAAATATATATATTATAATTAATATTTATATCATATATTTTTATTTTAATTAATTTTTTTTTTTTAAATACAAAAATAAATATATTTATTAATTATTTTTAATGGAAGACAATTAATTTGATGAAAAAAATAAAAAAAAAGCTCCTAAAAAAAAACATAATGAAAGAAAAAAGGTTCTGAAAAAATAAAAGTTTAAGAAACAATTAATGAAAATAAAAAAAAATTAATTAAAAACGAAAAAAATCCAAGTTATTTTTAAATATAAATAATATATATTAAATAAAAAATATATAATTTAAAAGTAATATCTTCTTCATAAAAAAATGAAGATTATAATTAAAATTTATTATAAGAAAAAAATAAAAATAATGATGATTTTTTAAAATTATAATAAGATAATTTTTCAATATCCAGTTAAGAAGAATCAGATGAAGAGTTTCAAATTAAAAGTGAAAAAAAAAAAAATTAATAGAATAAAACAAAAGAAAATTAAGTATTTTTATAAAATACATAATAAGAAAAACTTCATATATAAAATAAACAAAGAAAAATTAAAAAAAAATACAAGAAAAAACAAAAGAATAAAAAAATTAAGAAGAAGAAAAATAATAAGATGAAGAAAAAGAAAATAAAGGAAAAAAAAAAAATTAAAAAAATAAAAATAATGAAGAAGAAATAGCGGCTTAAAGTTAAATAAATATTATTAAATATATATATATATATATATATATATATATATTTATATAAATTATAATATTTTAAGGTTAGATTTTATTAGAATATATGAAAAAAGCAAATCGACCATATTCACTTATAAATATATTCGAAAATTTACATGGAAAAGTTAAAAAAGCCCAACTTTAATAATAATTAAATTTTTTAGTTAATAAAGTAAATATATATAATAATATATTTTTAAAAAATAAATTTAGGAATTAATTACAGTCAAAGAATTTGGAAAGTCATCTATTTATTTAATTAACTAAGAATTATTAGAAAAAGTTGATAAGAAATAATTAGAAAAAATGTAAAATGAATTAAATGAAAATAGAATTATTCATAGAGATTTGAATGAAGAAATCAAATAAATAAATAAAAATATTACAAACTATAATAAATAACTAACAAATGATGAAATCGATTAAGAAATTTTAATGTTTTAAGAAAAAGTACTGACTTTTTTTCATATATATATATAAATTAATTTTTTTTTAGATTAAATAAATTGACTTGAAAATATAATTTTATTAAAGTGAAAAATTTGTTTAAATACCTGAAAAGGAAGTTTAAATTTTCGAAGAATAAATATAGACAATCGAAGTTATTTAAATATAAATAAATCATTTTATGTTTATTTATTTATAAATAAAAATTAAATATATAAAATTAAAAGAAAGAATATAGAAAAAGAAAAGGAATGTGTAAAGAAGCTATTAATATTATTTCAGAGTCAATGGACATGAAAAATAATAATTAATTTAATTAATTGGAATTGAAGAGGAAAACTGAAACTGAAAATAAGTCTAAAAAAGAAAGAAAAAAATTTGTATATAAAATAATATTTAAAATAGATAATTATAAAAAAAAAAATTAAATTTTTAAATTATATGTTTTAATATTTAATAATTTTTCTTATGTAAGATATATTTTATATATAAAAAATTAAATATAAAAATTACTTCAAATAATTTGCGTAATATAATATTTTTTTTGGTAAAATTAAAGAAAAAAATTATAATTATAATTTAATGTTTTTAAAGATTACATATATATAAAAAAAAAAATATATATATATATATATATATATATATATATATATATATTATTATATATATATATATTTTTATAATGCTTTATTATTAGAACTATTTTTTATTTAATTTATAGTACATATTAATTATTTCTTTTTTTTATTGAAATATAATATTTGCTAATGAAAACATTTTCTTATAATTTTAATTTAATTTAAAATTATTAGTTTTTAAAACATTTTAATTTTTATCTTTAAAATATATTTTTTTAAAAAAGTTGATTAATAAAATATATTTCATTTTTAAAAATAATTTACTTTTAAAAATAAATTAAAACTATAATTTTTTTTATTATATTATAACTATATTTTTTTTTTAAATTAATTTTGTTTTTTTTTAAAAAATATAATATTTTTTAAAAAAATGCATTTAATTATTTTTATATATTAATATAATTTTTTTTATAATATATATAAAATATCTATTATTTAAATCATAACCTTTAAAATATTTTTTTTTTAATATAAATATTTAATTATCAATTTTACTATTGTTTTTGTATATTTAAATATTTAATTATGTTTTTTATATATAATTCAGATATTAAATGTACATTTTTTATTTATAATAAAAATAAAAAATAAGAATTTATCAAACATTTTTTTTTTTAATTTAATTTAATTTTTTTTTATATAATTTAAAAATAAATAATATTTTTTCAATATTTATAAAAAATGATCAATTTATATTCTAAAAATAATTTATTTAAAAAAAAATTTCCCGTAAATAATTTAATTCTTTTTTAGTTTTAATATATATAAATATATATATTTTAATCAAATTAATATAGATATTTAACTATTAAATTTTTTAAATAGTGTTATATTATGTTTAAAAATATTAATATACCATATATTATTATTAAAAGAAATTTAATCAGTATTTATAGGTTGTTATTTTTTTCAAATAAAAAAAATATATTTGTATTTTATATGTTAAATTTTATTATACCAAAAAATAATAACCTAAAAGTTTTTGATAAAATAATATTTTTACATATAAAAACTTATAATATGTTTTTTTTTTTTGGTATATATATATATAAGAGTAAGTAATTTTAAATGTATTTCATTTTTATTTAAAAAGAGAAAATTTTTCAAGAAAATATTTTGAAAGGTTTTTAATTTTTATTTACATTCAAAAAAATAACAGCCTCATGATCATCAAAACTTCCCAGTATTTTTTAATAATATACTGTTTATCCTAACTTAAAACGATAATTTTTTACTCGTCTAATTAATCACATATAGATAAATGACTCTCGTCTAAGCAAATAATTAATTCTTCGTTATCGAACATGATGATTTCTTCCTAAATATAGCTTTTTTTATTATTCTAAAGACTAATAATAACCCCTTATCCACTTTATAATTAGATGTTAGAGTATTATTATTAAGGCTAAACTTCCGATTATTAAAAGTAATCTTAAGATAGTGATACTAACTAAGAAGAATTATTAAAATATCGATTATATTCATTCATTTATTCTTTTATTTATTATTATTTTTAATTATATTCGAGTTATATTAAGTCGATACTTTCACTTAAAATTCCAAATACATTTATTTATTCATTTTTTTCATCGTATATGCCATTGTTTTGGTATTTTTTTTAAGTAAGAGATTACTTTTTTATTTGTTTTTTTTTATTTTATACAGTTTTTTTTATTTATTAATTTTATTAGATTTTCATTTTATTTTTATTATAATGTTTTCTTTAGATGATTTAAGAAGTTTTTTTTTTTAAGTTGTTTAGGTTTTTAAATTTTTTTTTTATATTAATCTTTTTTTTTTTTTTTTTTTTTTTTTAATAGATTGATTTTATATTTTTTTATATAATTAATATTATAATAATTTATATTTGTACTAAAATAATATATAACACTTATATTTATATATTTAAAATTATAGTATTTTTTCATAAATCTTAATAAAAAATTTCCCCATCTAGAAATTAATTCAATAAAATTCAATAAATTTAAAATAACTAGTGAGATCAAGTAAAAAAAAGATAAAAAAAAAATTAAATATATTATTAATTTATAAAATTAATTACTACAATTAAGGTGTATTAATATTCAATTATTTAAATTAAATAAAAAACAAAAACAAAAAAATACAAAAAATCTAAAAACTTCACGCATAAATATATAAAATTTAAATTATATATAAATTATGTAACTCAATTTTCAAATGTATAAATAAAATAATTATTCATTTAAAATATAAAATATAAGAAAAACAAAATAACATTCTTTTGATTATTTTTTTTATTTTATTGCTAATTTATCTATTCTTAAAACATATTAAAAAATTATTTTATCCTAATTAATATTTTATATGATTTAAAAATATACATAACATAATTTATTTTAATAAATATATCTCATTTAATTATCTGTAATTATAAATTGATACTAATATTAATATTCATAATCATAATCATTAATAATAATTATTATATTCACCGTTATATATAAATATAATTTAATTTATACATAT
>NW_004086511.1:0-15940 GCF_000220395.1 Ichthyophthirius multifiliis
AAATAATATATATAAGAAAATAATATTAAATATATATATATATATATATATATATATAATGTTTTAAATATTAAGAAAATATCACGTTTATTATATTAATACTATTTTAAAATAATTTTTCTTTTTTATATAAAAAATCTACTTTATGAATTTTATTAAAAATATATATATATTTTTCTTTAGCTCCATATACAATTTTTTTATATTAAAAAAATATTATAATATGTACTCTTTTTTCTTTTCTTTTCTTTTTCAATATACTTTTTCATCCTATCTTAATAAATACCTATAATAAAAATTGGTCAAAGCAATTATTAAAATTCCAAAAACAATCAAATCATCAAAAATACCAAATATACCCAAAATACACTCTGGTAGTAAATCCAATGGACTTATAATATAAAGTAATCCCAATATAAAATATTAAGAAGAACATACCTATGTTAAAATATATATTAATCCTTCTTAAGTTCTTATAAAACTTATGGTTCTATTAAGTAAAAAAGGGGCATCAAATATAATATTAAAAAGCTATTTTTATTTTTTTATAAAAAAAATGATTAATTTTTGTTTTGTTTTACTTACAGTTCTTTTTTTTCTATAATAAGTATTATTGTACTGTTATATTAATTAAATATAATCATTCGTATTTTTTTAATATTTTATTTGATCTTCTAAGAAATAAAAAGTGGTTATATATCTTCTACATATAGGACACTTTATTTTTTTTTACTATTATATTATCCAATAATTCATTATACAAGCTCCTATTCTTGTACAAATTAAATTAAAAATGAATAATATATAATATATTTATTTCTTTTTTTATATTTATGGAATATATGTATATATATATATATATATATATATTTAAATTAATTTACCACAATATGTATGTTAACATGAGGAAGATACTTTGCCTTTTAATTATTATAAACATATAGAACATTGCCCTTAGCAAAATTTCGAGTCGATTTTGGTTGAATTATTTAGTTTATTTTAAGTTAATTTATGATATATTTAAATATAAAAATCTACTAGTTTTTTAATTATATATATTTTAAGTTCAAAAAAATATAAAAATAATGTAATTTAAAGTATTATTATTTTCATTAAAACAGAGTTTTTTTATTCCAACATATCCTTTTTAATTTTTAGTATTTTTTTTTTTAAAATATATATAATTATATGTAAATTTTTTGTTAATTATTATTAATAGGAATTATTATATAATATAACTATTATATATTTTATGAATATATAATTTAATAACATATTAAAATGATATAATATATAAATAATAAAAGCCAATAAATTGAATTTTATAGTTATTATAGTAAATTAATTAACATTAGTAAATAATTATATTCTATTATATAAATAAAAAAATATAACATATATATATATATAATAAAAAAAACATACGAAAAAATATTTAACATATTTTATAAATTATTTAACTTACTTAATTATTAAATTTTATTTTTATTTTTTTCCTATTCATTTTAGTTAATTACTTTGATTAAGTAAAATACTATATTAATTCATGTTTTCATTTTCATCAATTTATTTTAATAAATAATCAATATCGTCTATATTATTAAATTGATAATGACAGTTTCCATTATTATTAGGTAAAAAAATACTGCTATTTTATAAATTATCGTGTATTAAATATTATTAATATTGATATTGATTCATATCTCTTTAATTTTAATATTAATTTGGACAAATAGAGCTATCTTTTTCTAAAGACATTAAAAGTGAGTTTTTGAATTAAATACTGTTATTTATATTATGTGATGATTTCAAATTTCCTGTGTTTTCTAAATCTTTAAGAATTTCGTTTATAAATTTATTGTCTATACTTTATTAGGATAAATGAGGTTTATATTATTAATTGTTTTTTTATATGTTTTCTTTATTTATTATTTTTATTTGTTTATTTATGTTTTATTTTTTTGATTTTTCTTCTATAATTTTCATATTTTTTAAAGCTTTTTAATGTTATATTTATTATTGTTCGTCTTTTTTATCTAAATCTTCTAAATCTTTTAAAACTTTTTTTTATATTTTTAAATATAATCTCTTTTTATATATTAATATATTTACGATTTTCAAGGTCATTATTAAAATCTCCGTCCATTTAATACAATTTGTTTTAATATATAATATATTATTTATTAAAAAAAAAAAATTGTTTTGTTTTTTTGTTTTTTTTCTTATTTAAAAAACTAATTAATATAATATATTATTTATTGAAATATAATTAATTAAATTAAAAAAAATATATAAAAATATCACATCTTTTCTTTTTTTTCTTTTTTATTATTTTAAAAAAATATAAATTTATAATAAAAGTAAATAAATTACAATTTTATAAATATTTTTTTATATATAATCTTTCTTTAAATTGTATTTATTCTATTTCTTTAAATAAGTAATTTTTTTTTTTTAAATTATATTTAATTTTTAAATATAAAATAAAACTTATATTAAATTATTATTAATACCGTTAAATAATTAATTTAATTAAAATTATTTAGTTTTAAAGAGTAAAACAGAAAATTTATATTATAAAAAAATACATTTTTGAGGCAAAAAAATAAAAAAATTAACGAAAATAATAAATAAATATAATAATATTTTTCACTTAATTAAATAGAATTTTGTTAAAATATAAATATTGTTAATCTTGAAATATATTATTATAAATATATATATATATATAAATAAGAATTATTTCTTAAATAAAAGTTTTTAAATATTAAAAAAGTTAATAATAAAATTTATTAATTAATTAAATAAAATATTACTTAAAAAATAAAATTTGTATATTTTATATTAAAAGTTTAGAATTATTAATTATTATAAACTTTTATGGAATAATAATGATTATTAAAATTTAATATTTATATATATTTATTAAATTATAAATTTCAAATAAATATATTACTTTAATATAATATGATAAATAATTTAATACTAAATTTTAAAATAAAAATATATTATCTTATAAACTAAATTTTATGTAATTTTATAATTTTAATATAAAAAAATTGATTATTTTAATAATATATTTATATTATAAATGAAACTTAAATATATAATACTAAAACTTATTTTAATTTATAATAATTTATTTTTTTATTAAATAAATAAATTTATTTCGAAATAATATATTATAAAATATATATGTAAAAATAAAAAATTAAAATATATTTAAATAATTTAAAAATTATATTAATAATGTAAAATATTAGATTATATATTAGAATTATTTATTTAAAGTATTTTTAATAAAATATTTATATTTATAGATCTTTGTTTTTAAATAATTCATATAGATTAAATGATTTTTATATTTAATATATGATTATATAATTTTGATTAAATATATATAAAAAATATAGATTTATAATAAAAAAATTTAAAAACATTAATTATATTATATTTTATAAATACAAAATTTCATATTTAAAATATTTATTTTTTAAAATAAATCATAAAGGAAAGTATTAAAAAAATAAGTTTATTAATTATATTATTAAGTAAAGTTTATATATTTTATTTTAATAAATTATTTCTATAGAAAAAAAAAAACTTAATTTATATTTAATATAACTTTTTAGATAAATAAATATATGTTATTTTTTATAATTATTATATATATTCTTAAAAAACATATTTAAAATATTTATTTAAAACATAATAAAGATTTTAAAGTATTAAACTTAAAAAACAATCTTTTATATTAATATTTAATAATATAATTAAAAAAATATTTAAAAAGTATATAATATATTAGTCCCATATATTTTTAATATTTTATTTTAAATATTAAAAATGATTTTTTTTATATTTTAATTAATGGTTATATGTAATAAAGTTCATAAAAATTATAAATTAATTTTCTTATTTTTAATAAAAAATATAATAAAATAAATTAAATTAAAAAATAAAATAATACAATGAATACATCAAATAATATTGAAAAAATACTATAAGATTTTCAAACATAACGGAAAAATTAAATAAATATACAAGAACTATTATAAATAATAGAAAGACAATAATAAATAATAAAATAATATTAAACATAATATTAAGAAAAAGAATTGTAAACTTAATAATTAAAAGATGAATAATAGAAAGAAATATAATAATTAAACATAAAATATAATTAATAAATAAAGAAAATATAAGAATATTTTAATTTAAAAAGAAATATAAAAGAACAAAAAAATTCTTAAAATGAAAACATTTAAAAATAAGAAATCTAATAATTTTTAAATAAAATATAAAATGATGATTCTACATAATAATTAATTTAAAAAGAAAGAAATGAAAAATATTAATTAGAATAAAAAATAAATGTATGTAATATATATATATATATATATATATATATATTTATATTTTTTTATTCTTTTGTAAATTTTATAGGAATTAAATTTAATTATTATTTAAATACAAAATGATAAAAAATTAATTATTGAAAATTTTCAACTGTAAATTTAAAATAAAGAAGAAGTTATTTGTTTTTTAAAAGAAAAATTAAAAAAAGTTAAATTTCAATAAAATAAAGATTTTTTTGAGATTGATTTTATTTCTAAAATTGATTTTTATTTATAAAATATTGAAAATAATAATTAAAAAATATATCAACTTTCTAAATAAAATGAGGATTTATAAAAAGTACTATATGAGAAAGATTGTAATTAGGATTTTTAAGTAAATTTACAGCAATAATTTCATTATTCAGATGAATAAATATCTTAATAGAGTTTAAATATTAATTTAAATTCATTTTTACAAGAAAAATAAAATTTAATTTAATAGTTTTAAGAAAATATAAAAGAGAAGGAAAAGTAGATATTAGATTTATAAGTATAAATCTAATAAAATAATGTTGAAAATTAACTTTTAAAAAAAGAAAATGAAAAAATAAAAAAAGAAAATAAAATATTTGAAAATATAGAAAAATAAAAACTAGAAATAAGAGAACTTTATTAAAGAAATTAATAATTTTATTAATAAAATGATGATTTTTTATAATAAGACATTATTCTTTAATAATAATAATAAATTAATACTGTTTAATTGTAATTTAATAGTTTAGTTTGTGAAAAAAATAATATAGAATTTTTACTTTAGGAAGTTATATATGAAAAAGAAAAACACGAACAATTAATTTTATAGTTACAGTCATAAAATAAAATACTTTTATAAAAATTATAGGTATTTTATTTATTTATTTTAAAAGTATTTTTTAATTTATATAGGAAAATTAATGATTTTTTTTTTTTTTCATAATTTAATTTACTTTTTTGTTAAAAAAAAATATTCATTAATCCAAAATATTATTTAGTAATATTTTATCCTTTTTTTTATATTTATTTATTAAATATAAATATTTATATTTTATGAAAAAAATATAAAAGATTTATAGTTTATAAATAATATTTTTATTATTTATTTATTTATTAACATTATTTTTTATTTTTTTTATTTTATTTTATATAATATTAAAAAATAATATATATTTAAAATATAATAATATAAAATATAATAAAGTCAATGTTCGAGACAATTCTCTAAAAAGTCCTAATAGGTATTTTCGGTGATTTCATCAATTTGGACAAAAACAGTCTGTCATTTAAAATGTGGCAAGGCGAATTATCTTTTGAAAACATAAAAATATTAGACGAACTAACAAATCGTTTAAAGCTTCCAATAGAGATTATAAATTCTAATATCGAAAAACTTAGTATAAAAGTTCCTTGGCATAAACTAATGTCATAAGGTGTATAAGTCAACATGGAGAAGATAACAATAATATTAAAAAGTAAGAAAAAAAGACTGGCAGAAATTAATGGAATAACAAGGCGATTAGGCCTAAAATAAAATAAAAAACATTCAAGATTTAGCAAAAGAAACAATAGAAAAATTCCTATAAATATAAAAACAAAAACTCCATAATTAATAATAATAACATTAATATACTCTAGTGGATAAATTAACATTAAGAATAATTGATAATATTCAATTAAAAATCTAAAATATACATATCAGATGGGAAGACCATTTCTAAAAATGTTCCTTTGGAATCAATATATAATCAATAGAAGCAAGTCCTAGAGATTAAGATTGGTAATTTGGTTTCATAGATAGAGTTTTAAATAAAGAAATTAATGAAAATATATATGATCCTTTAAATAAATTAGTTTAAGTAAAAGACGTTAGTTTATATTCATAAGAATTTAAATAAGAAGAAGAGGAGAAAAATATAATTCTATTTGTAAAAGAAATGGAATTAAAAGTAGTTGAAAATCCTCGAAAATACACTGAATTTGCTTTAATTTAAATTAATATAGAAATATAAAAAGTGCATTTTGATTTCGAGAAGGAATAGTTTATTTTTTTGCTTAATATTATATAGGAAATGGGGGAATATAAACTACTGCTTTTGTAAAAAAATGCATAAAAAATCATTTAGGTTTCTTAAGATATTATAGATTTTTATAAATAAAGATTTCATAAAATTTTACTTAAATTTTTAAAAAATACTGACTTTCAAATCTCTGATTAAGATATATCTATCCTAAAACCCATTTTTAGAGGTTTAGAGGAGGAAATATTAATTATATGGACCAAAGAGTGTATTAAAGAACATTTAATTTCATAATATTAAGCCTCAGATTAATAAATTAATATGGTTTTGGAAAAAAAAGCACTCTAGTATGCTATTAGACCACCTAATTCGATTAATATAAGCCTTTCTTGTGCTTTTAAAGAAGGTAAAGTGTCCCTTTTACATACCGAAGATGAAGGAATTGAGTTAAAATATGACAACTTATGGCTAAATTATTGTGGATTAGAAAACGAGAGTTTCGAAATCAAGGTTGGATGTGGAAACATGTAAATTTGGTTGATTAATGAAAGAAGGAAAAGTTAAAAGGAAATATATTAAAAAGAAAGAAAAAATGAGCTTTTTTTATATGAAAATTAGAAAAAAAAAGATGGGTTTTGTGTTGAAATTTGCTATTAATATGATACTAAACATAGAGAAATGCTTAATGGAAACCTAGAATGTAAGATATCTTCATTTTGTTGTAAATTCAATCTATAATTACTAGATAGAATATAAAATTTTTTCTAGTAGAAACAAAGTAAATCAGCTAGTGTATCTCCTTGTTCTTCTTAAAATAATCGAAATAGATCTTTTTCAAGTGAAAATACTCTTTTGGAATATAAAAGGGAATTCAAAATGGGATTCAATTGTAAAATTGAAAAATAAATAATTATTATTCCTATGATTTTCGATTAACTGCATTAATCACCGGTTTGGGTTTTGGAATTAAATGGAATTTAAGCTTATTCTTTAGGGTCTGTATAGGATTTTTAAGAAAAAAATAATAAAATAGTCGAAAAAGAACAATAAGGGGGGGGGGAGGCTTTAAGTCTTTTTAAGTTTAATAGAATTTAGAAAATGTTAGCTTTAAAAATTAAGTGGCTTTAGTTTAAATTATATAAGATAAATATTAATTAATGGCAGATAATTTTAGTTTAAATAGATAAGAACTAGAAGAAGATTTATGGGTACTTTCTAATTAATTTAAAGGTAAATAGTAAGTCTTTTAAGCCGAAAAATTTATTGAGAAATATAATTAGGTTTTTTTGGATAAATTTTATGAAAAAATAAACTAGAATAATTCATCTTTTGAAAAAAAAATATCCTCTTGGGAAAATAAATATAAAGAGTTAGTTTTAAAAAGCTAAAATGTTCCAGAGTATGAAAATAAAATTAAGGAATTGGAAAAAAGTACAAAAAATTATGTAAATTAAAGAAAAGAATATATTGAGGAAATATAAAATATGAGTACTTAAAATGATGAATTGAATAAAAAGTATAAAAAAGAATAAAAAAACAACTAATTGTTGGTAAAATATATATAGAAATTTATAAAAAATGCTGATATGGAGAAGATTATGGAATAAATATAATTCGAAGAAAATCAAAATGAAAGTAATTTTATAGAACTAAGTCAAAAATACAATTAATAGTTAAAATTTACACAAGAATAACTTAATAATATGTAAAAAACTCACGAAAGTTCCATAGAAAATAAATAAAAAGAAATAAATGATTTAAAATTGTAAATATCAAATTTATAAGAAAAATTAAAAGAGGAAATAAATAATTATGAAAACATTAAAAAACACGAGAACAATGAAATTAAAATTTTAAAGGAAAATTTTGTAGAAAAAAAAATAGTCTTTAATTTTTTGTGTTAATATACTAATTAAAACTCAAATTCGAATATAAAATAAAGTCTTTTAAATACATTTTCAAAATAACTATAATTTAATAATTAATAGAAAATCTAACTAGGAATATAAAATTAATAATAAATATAAAAAGATGAAAATTTAACAGTTTTTATGAGTAATAATTAAGAAAATAATAATTAAGAATAATAATAAACATTAACATAAAAAATATTTGGATTTTGGAGGTGATATTATATGTATATATAAATATTTATATATTTATATGTATGTTATTATTTTTAAATTTATATTAAAATTTAAATTATTTACATTTATCATATTAAAAATTTTATTCAATATTATAAAAAAATATATAAAATATATTTAATTATTAAAAATTAGTATATAATTATAAAATTAAAGAAAAAATTTATTCTTATTATTATTATTATTATTATTATTATTATTATTATTAATATTATAATTATTATTATTATTATTGTTATTGTTATTTTTATTATTTTAATATAGAAAATAAAAAACAAAAATAAAATATTAAATTTTTATAAAAATAAAAATATTATATAAAAACATATGGACATATATATATATTTATATATTTATATATATTTATTAATTTTTTTTAATATTATACTTTAATTTATCTTTTTATATATACATGCTAATATTACTTTTATGCTTTTTAGTATTTGCTTAATTTTTTAATTATTATTTTTTTATTAATATAATCATTTTTATTTTTATTAATACTAAAATATTCATATTTTTCATATATTTTTATTTTTAAACATTATGTATATTATTTTTTTCTTTTTTATCATTATAGTTTTTTATATATTTTTTTACTTGTTTTATATTATAGCTAATTTAAAAAATTGCTTTCTAAAATAAATCTATCTGCCTAAAATAAAATTTTTTGTCTTTTAAGCTTTTTTTTTTGCCTTAAAGTTAAGTTTTTCTAAACCTTTAATATAAATTAATTCTTTATTATTTTAAAATTTATATATAGAATAATTCATTATGCCATTCAAACTTCTCCTCATTTTTACCAATTTTTTATATTTTTAAGTAATTAGCTATATTAATCCATAAAATCCTTCTCATTTCTTTTTTTATATCCTCTAATCTTTAAAAATAAATATTAAATGAATACTAAATCTTAATGTTTTTTATTTTCCAATATCCTTTATATACATTTTTATGAATTAGTTTTCATTTACACAAAATAATTCATAAAAGAAAAACAATCAGATCATATGAATTCCCTATTCCATGCTTTATAAAATTTCTGCATAGACTTAAAAAAATATATTATAATTATTTTAAATAGAACTTTATAAAAATATTTATAATTTATATTATATAAAAATGTTAATGGATTATATAAAAATAAAAAATTCTAGTTTAAAAATAAATATTTAAATCTATTTATATATATTAATTTATTTCGTTGTTTAAATAATTAATATATTTCTTTAAGATTTTATGCTTCTGCTTATCTTAATTATTATATATTTATTAATTAATTTTCTTTATTAAATATAAATTAAAAATGTTTATTCTTAATATAAATATAAATAAGAGATTATTAATAAGTATATGTTAAATGCATTAAGAACTTTTATATATAATTAGAAATCAAAATATTATAATATTTAATATAAAAAATATAATTATTATAAATTTTATTTAATTAAAATAGAAATGTTAAAATAAATAAATAAATAAGATAAAACATAATAAGTAGATGAAATATAAAATAATATTGATGCATTTAGTAATAATTAATACTAAATATTTAAAATAATATCTTAATAAGCTCAGTTAGCTCAGTTGGTTAGAGCATGCGGCTGTTAACCGCAAGGTCGAAGGTTCGATCCCTTCATCGAGCGTTTTTTTTTGTTTTATAAAAATAAATATATATATATATATATATATATATATATATATATATATATATTTAATGTATTTATATATATTATTTTTTTTATTATTTATTTAATTATTAATTATTAATTTATTTTTTATATTTTGTTTAAATAATCTTTTTATTTTATAAACAAAATAATGTTTAAGTTTTTTTTAAAAAAATTTTAATTTATAATTATTCCTTTAAAATTTAATTTAACTGTTAAATTATATACATAATCAGATTAAGAACTTTTAGATTTAGAAGAATAAGCTTTAAAAAATAAATAAAATAAAAAGTTGTAATATTAATTAATATCTGAATTTATGTAAAAAAATGATTTAAAAAAAGCATAAAATTACATAAAAAAAATTCTTAAAAATTCCTAATATGATACAATTTTATATATCTATGAAGCTTTAATATATATAAAATAAGAAAATTATAAATAAGCTCTCTATATTTTATAAAAAATAATATAAATCGATGAAAATAATTCACAAGCTTATTATTTGTTAAGTTCTATATATTATAAATAGGAAAATATGGAAAAATATTAAGAATATCTTCTAAAAGCGTACACAAAAAACCCTTAAAATGAAGATTATGTATATTTATTAGCTTAAATCTATATAAAAGAGGAAAAATATGTTAAAGCAAGGGAAATATTAGACTAAATTTAGAAAAAAAGTCCAAAAATTTTACAAAATTTGGGTATAGTTTAAATTTTTGAATAAAAATATGAAGATGCGCTATTGAATTTTCAAAAAATTCTAGATTAGAATGTATTTGATGGTGATGTGTTTTTTCAAATGTCCCTTATTTATTAGAAATAAGGTTTAGGAAACAAAGCTGAACGTTTTTTGCATAAAGCTATACTTTTAGAACCTTATAATATTACTTACTATAAAAAAATTGTCGAATTTTACTTTTAGAAGGGAGAAATTGAAAAAACAAGGAAAATTTTGGAATATTTTGAAAAACTTTAAAGAATATAGAGGGGAACTTTTTGAAGATTCTGGGTATTTTTATTAGAGTTTTTTTATAAGAAAATGAAAGAATGGGAAAAAGCAGAATTTTTAATAAAGTAAACAATAAAATAATAGAATATGGAAGATAAAAATATAATTTTAGCAAGTAAAATTTTATATAGAATAGGTAAATTTGAAGAAATGGAGAAATTAATAGAATTTATTTAAGATAAAAATAGAAGTTTATATTATTTAGAAATAGTTTTTTTAAAAGGAAAGTATTTGATAGAAAAAGGAGATATTTAAAACGGAAAAAAATGCTTATAAGAAATACTCAAATTTAAAGATTAAAAAATGAAAAAAAAAGCTATAAAAAAACTTATTTAGATATCTATAAAAGAGAAAAATTAAAAAGAAGAAAATTATTGGATTAAATAAATGTTTTATTTTAATCCAAGTTTATTTTATTTTTAAAAATTAATTAATATATATATTAATCATATTTATTGTAATAAAATAAAAACTTGACATATTTTATATTTTAAAATAAAAAAAATATAATTATATAAATATATAAATATATAAATATATAAATATATTTTATATATATTTATATATATTTTATATATTTATTTAAATCAATTTTTTTTATATTTTATAATAATTATATTTTTTTTTAATTTATTCACTATTAATATATATATATTTTTAATATTTTTTATTATTAAATTTTTATTTATTTAATTATCTAATACTAAAGTGTATTTAAAACATTTTTCTATTTATTTTTTATATCAAACATATATTTTATTTTTTTAATATTATATTAAATTTGTATTATAAATATTTTTTAATAAATAAAATATATATTTTTTTTTTCTTTTAATTATTATTTCCTATATATTTTAAAAAATATTATATATATTTCAATTTTGTAATAAATATAATATAAAATAATTTTTTATTATATTATTTTTTTTTTATAATTTTTTTTTATTTATCTTTAATTTAAAACTGAATAATATACTTATGTATATTACATTAATATTTATTAAGTTTTTAAATTTTTTTATTATATATATATTCTTAATTTATTAAAATTTTCAATTTTAAATAATAAATAAAATTATTTTTCTATTTTTTGCTTAAAGGATATAATTTATAATAATTTTGAACATGTATATAAAATTTTTAATACTAAAATTAGTTTAAATTTATCAATTTTAATTATTATCTTTATTTAGATATTAATTATTATATTTATTAATAAAGTTTTCTATAAATTTTATGAGATAACTTAAATATATATTTCATTAATTATTTAATAAAACAAATTATATTAAGTTATAAAATTTTATATATTATTATATTTTATATTTATATCATATACTATAAAAATTTTAATTAAGAAATAAAATAAAAATATATATTTAAATATATAAAAAAAAAAATCAATCAATTTAAATACATATTGGATTATTTTATAAACTATATTTATCGTTTTATTTTTTTTCTATACATTCAGAAATTAATAATTAAAAGTATTATCAAGAAATCCTGTATATACACCAAATTATTAAATAAAAATTTTATAAAAATTATTACTATTATTATTTTAATTATTATTATTATTAATTTTATTAAAAATTATTATTATTATTATTATTATTATTATTATTATTATTATTATTATTATTTTATTTTTATTTTGTAACAATTACATAGAATCATTTATTTATTATTCTATTTCTTTTCTTATTTTTATAATTTTATTTTTCTATTTTCTTTATTTTTTTTTTAATTATTAATCTAATTCATCATTATACTTATTTTCTAACATTTTTTTTTTCAAAAAAGGATATTATTAAATAATATTTTTATTTATTTCTTTTAAAAAAACATCTTTTAAAAATTTTATTTCTTAAACATTTTGTTCTTTACTAATATTATTAATATTGTATTAATTTAATAAAAAATTATCAAAATTATTATTATCATATAAATCTTAATTATTTATACTTTTTTAATCTAAATCACAATTATCATCATTATTATTATCCTTTAAAAATTTCTCTACAAAATCTCCACAACAACCTTTAAATTCTTCTAAAACCTTCCCATTTTCCTCTATATAAACTTCTTTTAACCCTCCTCCTCCCTTTTTTAGTAATATTTCCTCCACAAGTCCATCTTTAATAACTCTATAAGCTCTTTCTTTACAAATAGGACACCTATATCTTCTTGGAAATGTATTTTCTGCAAATACTAGTAGATTTTCTAATGAAAAACATTATATATGTTAACAAAAAACTCCTCTGGAAGGATTTTTTAATAATTTTAAATCAAAAGGACAAATTAGACTTAATTTTAGATTTTCTTATATAAAAATCAGATCCGGGTCTTTATTTTTTTCAAGGCTTTTTTTTATGAATTTTTTCGAATTTTCAATGGGTAATAAAGTCGTCTTTTCAATTAAAATTTAAACCTCTATTTTTTCACACAAAAATATACCTATTTTATGTATTGAATTCACTATTTTCCGTGAATTTTGAATTTTATTCTCTATTTTCTCCTTTATTTCGATCTCGTTTTGACCTCTATGTAAAATTTAGACGTCCTTTATTATTAATTTGTCATCTTGACGACTTTTTAAAGACGAGTTTACCTATAAAGGCTGAAATTCGGCTATTTTTTTCCCATTTAAGGTTATTTCACACAGATCTGGCATTGTATATTCATACATATTCCTACTTCCGTCCAATCTAATAGATCTTATTTCCACTGTAGTGTTTTTTTTGGACAATTAAGTATATTTTTCATTATCTATTTCAAACAAAATATTTGTTTATTCACCAAAAACTAAAGAAGGATATAAGAGAGTTTATTTTATTTCGTTTAAGGGATCCATCCAGCATAAAGTACAATTAGGACACTCGAAAGCATTTATTTAAGAAATATTAACATTTAAACATTCCAAATGATATAAATTTTAACAAATAATACATTTAATCAATTAACTTTGTATTTATTAATGTAGATTAAAGCTTATACATATACACTTTATATTTTCACATAAACTTAATAAATATTTTATATATAAATTATTAAAATTATTTTTTACTTTTTTTCTAAAATATTATCTCCTCTTTAATTTTCTAATTTTATTAATATATATATATATTTATATATATAATTTTTTATTAATTTTTTTTTTTACTTAAACTATTGTTAGTAATATTTTCAATAATTTAGTTTTTCTATTAATTTTCCTATATATTAATATTTATTTAAGACTTATTATTTTTATTAGAATTTTCTAAAAGAATATAAAATGTAAATTAGTTTAATATTTCTTATAAAATAGGGTATTATTATATAAATTAAGTTTATTCTAAATCATTTATTCCGTTATTATAAATTATATTTATAAGTTTTTAGGCTATAAGTTCTTTTATATTTATTTTATTCGATTTCTTTAAATTTAAATGTTTAAGAATTTATTTTTATTATTTTTCATTTAAGTTTAAATCAATATTATTTATGGTTTTTTACATAATATTTAAGTATTTTTATTAAAGTTAGGTATTTATCTGCATTTTGTTTTTTAGAAAATGTTTATTTTGTTAAAAAAATATATATTATTGTTATAATATTATATATATTTATTATATAAATAATGTATTTAAATTATCAAACTTTCTTAAATATTTCGCAAAAATTATAAATAATAATTATTTTAAATTATTATAAAAATATTGTTTACTAAATTTTAGTAAAAAAAAATAAAAAAAGAGATAAATAAATTATAATTAATTAGATTAAAAAGTGAATTAGTGTTAAAAAAAATATGTTTTAAATATTTAATTGATTATAATAAAAAAAAATATGGCTAAGAAAAATTATTTGTAAAAATCTTAAAATTAAGATATATTACTATTTATTAAATACAAAAAAAATAAAAAATATAAATAATATAAAAAAATAATACATATTTATAAAGAATATATATATATATATAAATATATAAATATATTTATTTATGTTTATATATATTTATTTATATTCATATATAATTTAATTAATTGTATTAAATTATAATTCTATTATATTATTTTTTATTCAATATCTAAACTAAATATATATTATTTTTTTTTCATTTCTTTATAAATTAAAACTATCTAAATTTATTTATCTATTAATTGGTGAAATAGTTCTAGATTACATAGATGAGCTTTTAAAATTTTAATCAAATTATTTTTTTTTTTTGGAGTATATTAAAATTTTTCCTAAGAATTATAATAATTTTTATATTAATTTAATAAAATATTTTAATTAAAATTTTTATTTATAAATTATGGCGTTTTTTTCACAATTTATATTGATAATTAATTATTACTATAATTATTAATTTCAGTATTTTACATATCATAAATTTTTTGTTTAATTTTATTATTTTGTATATATTTTTATTCATTATCATATTCATGTATTGTATTTTATATTTAAGTTTTTTAACAATAATATTATTATGCAATCTAAATTTGCTAAAGTAATAATTTATTTAATGAATATTTAAACTTTTAATTTAAATTATTTTCTTGTATAAATTAATCTATTAAAAAATCTATATTATCATTTTAATAAATTTAAATATATCCAGATTTATTTTCTTTTATTTTAATTTCAATAATAGCTAAAGGTTAATTCATTTTTATTATTTAATTAAATTAAAAATATTAAAAATAAATAATATATATGTATATAT
>NW_004086508.1:0-17478 GCF_000220395.1 Ichthyophthirius multifiliis
TATTTTTTTATTTATTATTTCACATTTTATAATATATTTTTTTTTTTTTTTAAATACTTTTTTATATATATATATTACATAATATTTTTTAATAATTTTATTTTTAATATATTTTAAAATTTTTATTATTTTTTAATTCTTTTTTCATATTTTTATTATAAATTGTTTTAATATAATTTATTTAATTTTTTATATATTTTTATTTTTATTTTATATCTATTTATTATTATAATATATTCTATTATTTATTAATCTAAATAAAAAATTTTATTGTTTTTTTATATAGATTTTATACATAATTTAATTTTTATATTAAAATTTATTTATAAGAATATATATTAGAAAATAATAGTTAAATATTTATTTACATAAATGAAAATGTATATATTATTATTTATATATATTATTTTAATTATTTTACTTTTTCTAATTTTTAATTATTTTTTGTTATATAAATTTTTTATATTCTATATGAACAAAAAAAAGCTCTAATATTTTTTATTTTTATAGAATGTGTTTAAAAAAAAAAAATATTAAAAATAAATTAAAAGTAATTTATTTCTATTTGTTCTTATTTTTTTGATTATAATTTTATTTTTTGTTATTTTATTAAAATAAATATTTATAAATTTATTAATCAAATTAAAAAAAGTATATACAAAATTTTATTATTTATAATTTTATTAATATAAATAAAAAATTGGTGATTGTACTTAAATTATCAATATTAAGAAAAAATTAAAATCTAGCAAAATTTACAATTTAAAAAGAAATAAATAAAAAAGGAAAGTAAATTTTATATAATTACCATTATGAGATCACGAAGTAAAGGTTATTATGCACGTTCATGTGAAGAATATATAATAGTAAATAAAAAATAATTTATATAATTTTAATTATTTAAAAAAAAAAAAGTAAGCTGAAGAAGAATAAACAATAGATTAAATTATTTAATTAGATTTAAAATAAACATGTAAAATAATAATAATACAACTAGTAAATAAAAATAAATAAACATAAGAATAAAAATCACCGAAAATGTATAAAACTTTAAAAATAGATATAAATGTTAATTTAAATACAATAGATATAGATGATGTAAAAATACACTTTTTTTTATAATAAAAAAAATTAGTTATTATATTAAGATATGAGTAGTAATCATTCAAACGATTATGATCCTTTAGAAGGAGAAAAAATACCAATAAAATATAGTTTTATGATTATAGGTATTGATAATATTGGGAAGAGTTTATTATTATAAAAACTTTTTCCAGAAAAGCCTTATTAAAAAGAAAAATAATATGCAAATCCGCTTGACCTTTTTGTAAATTAAACTATAAAAAATAATTAGGTTTATTTAATTCATACATGGATATAAGATTTATCTTAGTCTATTAATAATTGGATTATTGAAGGTTTTTTTTAAATATTTTATTTATATATATATATATATATATATATATATATATATTATTTTATTTTATTTTTTAGATGTTTATTACTAAGTAATTCGATCTTTTGTTTTTGTTTATTAGCACTAGGACTAAAATAGTTTAAATTAAGTGATGTAATCTTTTTAAAAAATAAAGGAAAAATAACCAAATGCAAAATGTATTTTTGTTTAAAATACAATTAAAAATTATTAAAGTTAAATTGTAATTTTTTTAAAAAAAGTTTAGAATTATTTTATTATAATTTTTTTTTTATTTCCTATAATTTTTTTTATTTTTTGTTTTTTAAAAAACAATTATAAATATAATAAAAGAAATAAAAATAAGAATTAATGATTTAAAATGATAAAACATTTTTCTATATATTAAATTTAAATGATAATACTAATTATACAAAATTATAAATAAAAAAATTAAAAAAATATGTAAAAAATGTATTTTTTAAATATATAATTATAATTTTTTAAAAAATAGATTTTACCATAAATTTGTAAATAAGATAGTTAAAGCTTAGATTATTTTTCTAGTCCTATAATAGCAAATAAAAAAAAAAGTATGTAAGGATTTTAGTTAAAAAGCCCATTGAAAACATGATTTTAACTATTCTTAAATTTATTAAATTAAATAAATATTGTGAAACATAAATATATATAAAAATTATTATTATTTTTTCTTTTATATAATTTTAATTATTTATTTTTCGTTTTTATACATATAAAATTTGCGAAAAATAAAATAAAAAAAAATTAATTTATATATATAAATTTAAAAAATATAATTTTTTATATTCAATATTTTTATCTTTTTTTGTAAAAAACATAATTAGTTTTTATCGAAAACAATAATTAAATACATTTTTAGTATTTAATTTTTTAAAAATGTATAATTTATGAATATAATATTCAATTTTAAAATATAAATACATATATATTACTTATAATAATATGTAAAATTTTTCTGTTTTCTATTTAAATATATTTTTATATTAAAAAAAAAAAAAAAAAAATATTATAAATAATTTAAATATTATTATATTTAATTTATGAATATTAAATAAATAAAATACAATAAGAAAAATAAAATAATAACATAAAAAAATGATTACTTAACCATTATTATAAAAATAAACATAATAAATAGAAGTCAAAGTAAAAAAAATATATTAATATATATTTTTATTAACTATTTTTTTTTTAAAAAAAAGGATTCATTTTTAAATAAAGTCCACAGGCGTTTTTTCGGTCCAAAAATTTAATAAACACCGCGAAAAATATATTTAAATGGATTAGTTAGTCCTCAGAATTATTTTTAAAATATAGTAAAGAATTAAAAATATTCTATTTTTACTTTTGTATTTATTGTTCTTTTTAATGAATTTAAATATTTTTTTAATTTATTTTTTTTAATTATTGCCATATCGTAATTCGTTCCTATCTTAAAAGTAGGACTTTTATTTGCTTATGTAGCTCCTTTATCTTTAGTTTTATGTTTGACAATGCTAAAGGAAGCTTACGATGATATTAAACGTTATAAAAGAGATAAAGAAGCCAATTCTTAATTATATAAGTTAATTTAACTCTATATATTTTTGTTTATTTCTATATTTTTAAATATAGAGTTTTAGAAATAAAAGAAGAATAATAATTTATAAAAAGCTCAGACCTTAAAGTAGGAAATATAATAAAAGTAGAAGCAGGTTAGAGAATTCCTGCAGATTTAATATTATTATCTTCTGCGTAATAAATATAATTTTTTTTAAAAAAAAATAAAAAATAAAAACAATAATAAAAGTGATAATTCAGGTGATGTTTTTATAAAAACGGATTAATTAGATGGTGAAACCGATTGGAAATTAAGAAAGCCTGTTCATTTAATTAATTAAAAAGTAATTTAATAAGGAATAGATTGTATTTTGAATATAAATGGATACTTTGAAATATAGAAGCCAATAGAAAATATATATTAATTTATAGGAGTTTTAAATTTGACAAACGAAGATAATTAATAAGTGAAAGAATCAATTTCTTTGGAATAAACAATGTGGTCAAGTACAGTATTAGCATCAGGATAAATATATGGTATATATATATATATAAATATATATAATATATATATATATATATATATATTTTATGTATTTATCTATATAATTATTATTTTATATTTTTTTTTATATTTTTTTATATTATTTCATATTTTTTTTCTTTAATAGGTTTAGTAATTTTTACAGGAAATGAAACTCGCATGGCTATGAATTCTAGAGAAACTAGATCCAAATTTGGATAATTGGATTGTGAATTGAATTATTTATCTAAATTGTTATTTGTTTTTATGATTATTAGTAGCTTAGTGTTAGTCATTTTAAATGGAGTAAAGCTTGAGTCTTATACTTTAATATTATTTTTTAGATATGTGCTTTTATTGAGTTCTATTATACCTATTTCTATGAGAGTTAATTTAGATTTTGCAAAGCTTATTTATTGCTACAAAATTAATGTAGATAAAGAAATCGAAGGGACAGTAGCTAGATCTAGTTAGATACCCGAAGAATTAGGAAGAATTTAATTTCTTTTAACAGATAAAACAGGAACTCTTACATAAAATGATATGATTTTTAAAAAACTTTAGTTAGAATAAGGAGTGTTTACTTATGAAGAAATAGAAGATTTAAAATAAATTGTTAGGTCTTAATGTTAGAAATCGTAATAATTTTTTGTTTTTTTGTTTTTTATTTTTTATAGATTAGGACCTATGGTAGATGTTGAATAGTATTATTTAAAAATGGAAAACGAGAGTTAAAATATAATTAATTCTAATAATAAACATAAACATATTCGAAATATAAGAAGAGATAAAAACTAAATTATAAGAGATTTAGTAACGGCACTTGCTGTTTGTCACAATGTAACACCTATAATAGAAGAAGGAAAACCAAAACAATTATAATCTTCTTCACCGGATGAAGTCGCTTTAGTTTAAATAGCAGAAGATATAGGCTTTATATTATAAAAAAGAAGCTAATAATCAATTTAAATATAAAACGGAAACAATGAAATAGAAAATTATTAGATTTTAAATATTTTCCCATTTTCAAGCGAAAATAAAAAAATGGGAATTATAGTAAAATAATTAGAAACTAATAGATATATTTTCTATTTAAAAGGAGCAGATACAGTAATGAAAAATAAAGTAAATAAATAATATAAAGATTAAAATATATAATAATAATATATATATATATATATATATTGTTATAAAAATATATTAAAATTATTATTATAATAAAAAATTATATTTATTAAAACTATTAATTATTATATATAAAAATATATTTAATTATAAATTTATATTTTAATATATTTTATAATAGAATTTTTTTTCATTTATTTAAATTTAGTTTATAACTTTTATATTTTTATATATATTATATTACAGATACCTGAGTATTAAAGAGGTTTTTTATTAGATGCTTGCGAAAATTTAGCTAGGGAAGGCTTAAGAACACTTATTATTACATAAAAATACCTTACTTAAAATTAATATGAAGAATGGGCAAATCGTTATTTTTAAGCAAATACATAATTATAAAATAGAGAAGAAAAAAAAAAAGAAGTTTTATAATCAATAGAAAAAAATATGGAATTTTTAGGAATTACAGGCGTAGAAGATAAACTATAAGATGAAGTTTGTTAAACATTAGAATCATTAAGAAATGCTGGAATAAGTATTTGGATGTTAACTGGAGATAAAGTAAATAATAAAAATATTTCATAATTAAAATAAATTTACATATATATATATATATATATATATAATTTCATTTAGTTAGAAACTGCTATATGTATAGCTATTTCAGCTGGATTAAAAAGTAATTAATAATATGAGTATATTATAAAAGAAGCTGAAGATCCATATAACTTATAATATGAATTATAGAGATTTTCTCATAGCAATAATTCTATTTTAATTATTGATGGAATATCATTAAAACTTGCATTAGACAATCATGAGAAATTATTTTTTGAAATTTCAACTAAAGCATCAACCGTAATTTGTTGTAGATGTTCCCCTACATAAAAATCCCAAATAACATTGGCAATTAAGAAATATACAGGAAAAAAAACAGCAGGTATAGGGGATGGAGGTAATGATGTAGGAATGATATAAAGTGCAGATGTAGGAATAGGAATTGTTGGAAAAGAAGGTACTTAAGCGGCTTTGGCAGCAGATTTTTCCATTAAAAAATTTAAAAATTTAAATAGATTATTGCTTTGGCATGGTAGACTTAGCTATAAAAGAAGTTCGGCCTTATCATAATTTGTTATTCATAGAGGACTAATCATTTCAATTATTTAAGCTATATTTATTGTTTGTTTCTTTTTTGTCCCGATTCCAGTATATAATGGATATTTAATATTAGGATATTCTACTGTTTTTACAATGTTCCCTGTTTTTTCAATTGTATTTGATGAAGATGTGGATGAACTTACTGCTATAAATTACGTATTATATATAAAAAAAAATATATATAAGAAAAATATATATTTTTATATATTTTTTATAAATTAATAGCCTCCATTATATAAGAGTCTTTAAAAAAATAGAGAATTAAATACTAAGACTTTTATTGGATGGCTTTGGGTTAGTATTTATTAGGTAATATTTTAATATTTTTTTATTTTGATTATACATATAGGGAACTATAATTATGATTTTATCTTTTTATATATTCAAAAATGCTTTTATAAGTATTCAAACTATAACTTATGCAGCACTTATTGTTTCCGAAATTTTAAATATTTTGTTTTCTGTATATATTTAATTAATTATATTTATATATATTATATATTTATATAGATTAATAAAATACATATTATTATGATTATTTCTATGCTTTGTTCTATTCTTATTTATGCTTTATCTTGCTTTTTGCTTAAAAATTATATTGATATTAGTGAAATCGATTTTTAATTTTTTTAATACTTATTTTACGTCACTTTGGCTAGTTGGTGCCCTCCTTTTTTTTTTAGTTTTATTAAAAAAAGAGTAGATCCTTCTGATTATGAAAAAGTTATGTAACATAAAAAGACAAAAAAAATAAATTATAATTTAAAATGATTTTTTTTTATTAATTACATGTTTTTATTTTTATTTTTTTTTAAATATTCTTTTTTACCGCATTTTATTTTTTACTTTTAAATATATAATTGTATTTTAGATATTAAATAAAGAGTGAAATTATAGTTATTTTTATATAATAGATATGCGTAAAATTAAATATATATTTATATTTTATTTATATAATAAAAAATCATAAATTATATTAATAATTAAGTATATTTCTTTCGCTATTATAATTAGTATAATTTTTTTGTAATTAATTAAGTGCCTTTTCAATTTTTTCCTATACATCATAATTATGGGAAATATTAGTATATTTTTATAAATTAAATACTTATTTGTTTTAATCATAAGTAGTTAAATTATTTTTTTCAATTTAATGATTTCTATTATTATTTAATCTATATGTTTTTACCGATTAATTACTATTTTTTCTTAAATTTTACACAATTTCATACTTTTTAAAATCTCCTTATTAAACATTTTTCTTCTTTAAATTCTAGTGTTCTAGTTTATAGTTAGTAGGTGATTTACTGTTAGGTGATTATATCCTGTTTGTATTATTTGCAGTTTATACTTTATAATCATAATAAGCAGTTTTTCCTTAAGGTCTTTTTAAATAACTATATTAGTTTTATTATTATAAATTATTTGATATCTATAAACAATGATCTTAAATATTAATTGCTAAATTAATATATATATATATATTTATTTTTTTAAATATATCATTTATTTAATTTACTTGATGTATTATTTATCTATTTTTATTCAATTTTGGATTAAATACTATCAGGTGTAATTTATCTTGTAATAGGCTTGGAATTATAATTAGGACTTAAATAACTTTTAATGCTATTATAATCAAAGTTATTATATTATTATAAAGATTGCTTTTTTTAATAACTATTACAATTCTTGAAAGATTAAATGGACATAGTTGAAAAATTATGTTATAGTTTTTTTTTTTAATAGTCTATTTAATTTTTATTGTTTTCTTAGTTTACGTAAAATTTCAGAAGATTTTAGGTACTTTGATTATTTTATATTTTTTTCTTTTGGAAAGTATTTAAAACTGTCTTTTCTTGTTAGTGTTTATTTGGGATTCTTTCTTAGCTTGTTTTAACGCTTTTTTATATTTCTTTCATATTATAAACCATTGATTTGGATTTAGTTATTTTATTTCTATTGTTGTATATAAATATATTATTTTAGTTTTTATACAAAAAACAAAAAAAATATGTACATAATTGGTTGCTAGTCATTATTTTATGGTTTAAAAATAGATTATAGAATAAAAGTATTTCTTTCTTTCTTAGGTTTACTATTATCAATTGAATTAATTATATTTCCGTTTTAGTTTTGGGTTTAATTGAATGTTAATTCTAAATCATTCACTTTTTCGGTACTTTTTTACATACTTTATTAGAAGTTAATTGAATTATTGTTTTGTTTTAAAGAAATACTTTGTTAAGTTTATTTTATAGGCTGTTTTTTGTAAAAGGAGCATTCTTTACTTTTATTGGTTTACTATTTTTGCTATTATTATATACTAGTTTTAAAAACTTAAGGGTTCTTTTATTTTGAATTTTCTTAAAAATTCAAAGTTTTATTTGAAGTTTTTGTAGATTAATAATTTGATAATATATCATTATATTAATTACTAGTAGTATCTATATGATTACTTTTACTTCTTTTATATTAATTTTGGAGAGTATTTTGGTTTTCTTTATTTATTTGATAGTATATTTGCTTTTGATTATCTATGTAGTTCTAATATACATTTATTTATTGTTCAAGAATTTCTATTTTTTGTTATTTATTTTAAAATTAAAGGTCATTATCCTCATTTAACTCTTTTGTTATTTTATTTATTTATTCGACTGCTTGTAATAATTACATATGATTGTTTTGTAAAATTTTGCTGGATTTTGTATTTGTTTCTGGGTCAGAATTTTAAGGTATTGTAAGTTATTTTTATTAATTGTTTATAATATTTTATTATTGTAATTTATTATTTTATGTTTATTATATTAAGTTTATTTGGCATTATTTTGTTGCTTGCTTTTATGAATTTTCATCTTCTTATAAAAATATAATATTTTCTTGTCTATTATCTTTTTATTTTTTTTATTTTTTTTATATTTATGGGGGGGGGGGGGGGGGGTTACTTTATTGTTCGTTTATGGAAAACATATCTGATAGTCTTTTGTCTTCTATTTTTTTATCTAAACTTAATATTTTTAATCCTCCGAAATAATCGATAGGATCAAATAATTAATTTTCTTATAAAAATGTTTATTTTAGTATAATTTTTTCTAATTTTTGT
Source organism: Ichthyophthirius multifiliis (assembly GCF_000220395.1). Lineage (NCBI taxonomy): Eukaryota > Ciliophora > Oligohymenophorea > Hymenostomatida > Ichthyophthirius > Ichthyophthirius multifiliis. The sequence goes on from NW_004086508.1 coordinate 8,905, forward strand.
TAATCCTTTATTGTTTGAAAAAAATCACTATTTTTTTTATATGTGAGATAAATGCTTATTTAATTTATATTTTACTCATATTCTTCTGTTGAGTTTTATAAAAATTCTTTCACTTAATTTGATGTTAATTTTGTATCATAATATTAATTATCTATTTTTATTTTTATGATTAATAAAATTTGTTTGTTTGTTATTTATTTTATTAAAAAAAAAAAAAAAATTTTACCTTTATTTTACAATGTTTTTACATTATAATTCATTTTTTTTTTATTTATATATTTATTATATATATATATATATATATAAATGATAGATTTATTTAAATAGTTAATTAATAAAAAAAAAGAAAAATTTAAAAAAAAAAATATAATAAAGTGATAACAGAAAAATTAAATAATATAAATAATAATATAAAAGGTACTTTTTTAAATTTTTAAATTTTTTTTTAAAAAAATTTAATTTCTATAATCAATTGTGTATAAATATTTTATTTAAAAAAAAAAATATTATTATAAAATAAATCAGAGTTCTATTTTATTATTTTCTTATTAAGGTTTTTATTATACTAATTATTCTTATTACTAGTTTTATTGTTATTATTATTATTATTATTATTATTATTATTATTATTATTATTATTATTCTTTTTATTATTATTCTTATTATTCTTTTTATTATTATTATTATATTTATTGTTATTAATTTTGTTATTGTTGTTATTTTTATTCATTCCTTTTATAAAATATTAATATTATAATAAAATATTTAAAAATACATTATATTATCTCTAATAAACTTAGTAATTAAATCAAATTCTAATTATTCGTCATATTAAATAAATTATTTACTATTTTGATGTAATCTAATATAAGGAATATTATTAATATCTTAATTATTTTCTTCTTGTTTTGCCAGAATTACATCTAAGTTATTTTATTTAATATACTCGTCTACTTTTTCCATAATATTTAACAATTTTTTACTTTATTCATTTTTTTATTAAATAAATGCAATTAAGACATTTTTTTTTTATTAAAAAAGATCCTAATTGTAATCTTAAATAAAAAGACTATTTTATTAAATATTTTATTCCAAATATTTATTTATAAATGAACTAATATTATCAACTGAAATTTCTTGATCAAATAAATAAGTTTATGTTTCATTTGAATTCCTAAAAAGTAAAATTAAAGGAATATCTTATTTATTTAAAGACATTAATTCAATTAATTTATCGAAATTTCCATATCCATCATTTTTTTTAGAAACGGAAAAGAGAATTTTCCCTTTATTTATTTTAGCTGCCTCATTAAATATTTTTTCAATATAAATACTTTTTTCAGACTCCTCATTTGAAAACAAAAAAAGGGTCGGATATTGCTCTTAAAAAACTTTCTCAACTGCATTATCATCAAAAGGAATAACTAAAGGAAGTGAATATTAATCTATGAAATTTTAAATAGACTCTTCGGTTAAGTTTTGTGAAGGAAAATCGTTTCTTCTTTCATCAAAATTCTTAAAAAGTATTAATTAGAGGTTTTAAGCTTTTAAAGATTCCCTAAGTTGAGAATCGAATATATGTCCGAATTAAATATCATCGTATTATAATGCTATTTTCTTAAAAATGTCAAAGCTTTCTTCTTGGTTGTTATTACCGAAATAGACTACTAATAATTAATTTTTTTGAATATATTTTTATAGTTGATTTTCGTTTTATATTAATTCAGATATAATACCTTTTTTTTTCTTTACCCAATTTAATATGTCGCGTTCTTTTCGACCGCCGTTATATTCTTCGGGTTAATCTACATTTCCTTCTCGAAAAAAACGTAAAGAAGGAAATGCTTCGATTTTATATTTTATTGCTAATTCCCTTTATTATATACAATCAACTTTTCCTAATATTACTTAAAGGTTTTCCTCTCTTAATTCTTTGGAGGCTTTTTTATATTCGGCTAATAATTTTTTTGAATGGTCACACCATGGGGCGTAAAATGCGACTAATACAAATTCGTTTTGGGATATTATATCGCTATAATTTGTGTCTGTTAATATATGAATATCTTCTTCTTTTTCTGGAGTTTGAGTTTTTATTTGGAATATTAATAAAATTAGGAAAAAAATTATTATTGGTTTTTTTTTATTCATGATTTTTTTTTTTTAGGTTTTTTTTTATTTTATTTTATTATTTTTTTGGGGCTTTTTTGTTAAGCTAAATATATATAATTATATTTTTTTATTAATTTCCTACACGTAATAATTACTGATTTATTGTTATATTAGTTATATTTTTATTTTAAATAAAATTATGTTTAATGTAATTGTTTAATTTTTTACTTAAAATTTATGTTTAATTAATTATTTTCTTTTTGGTTTATATAAAAGTGAAAAATGTGTTATATATTATTAAATTATTTATATATTAATTATTCTAAAAATAAAGTAGGTATTTATTATAATTAATTTTTTAAAATAAATTGATAATCCATTATATAAAATATATAAAGATATTTAATAAAAAAACACAATTATATTTCTTTTTTTTGTTTTTGGTGAAATGTTTTTTTAGGAAATCTCTTATTAAAATTTATACTAGCCACCTGTATAAGACTAAACTCATTACGGTGTTCCTCCTATGCTTCCAACTATTTAAATATAATATAAGGAGACAACTACAAAATTAATAGAAAAAATAATAAAAAGCTTATAATAAATATAAAATATAGAAATAAATACACAAAATTTCATAAATATAAAAATATAATTTATAAATGTGAATTTTCAAATGTAAAAAGAATAATTTTTACTTTCATTTTTACTTTTTTAAAAAATAATAGGATCTAAAATTATAATCTTAATATTGAAATAAATGAGTTATTTAATAAACCATATCTTTACTTGTTTTTAATAAGCTATGATAATAATAATAATAATAATAAAATATAAAAAATAAAAGAATATATAGATTTTATTAAAACAAAAGGTATTTAAGATTATCTATTTATTTATTTTTATGATTAAAGTAAAAATAGCTAATAATAGGATTTAAATAAGATATTTAATGTAATAATGAAATAATTTGGAAATAATATATATAGGAAAAGATTTTTATTATACAATTTAAATGATTCGAAAAATTAAATATTAATCGATACAATTTAACTTTTCTTAAAAGAATCTATTGAATCAAAAATAATATTAATTGAAAACCAAATCATATAATATTAATAAAAAAAGTATTACTTTTTATTTTTAAAAATATAATTTATTTCTATATATGTTTAAAAAAAAGATATTAAGATAATTGGGATTTATAATATGCTTTTGAATTAAAAGAACTATTATGCGAAATATTAAATAATTTGGGATTTTAATAAGAGGCTTTATAATAATATGAGGAATTCAATAATACTTTATATGAATTTATTGTAAGATAGAAAATAAATTGTAAGAAATACATTATATATATATATATATATATATATATATATATATATATATATATATATATATTTATATATTTTATTTTTTATATAATATATATATATGTCTTATAATTTTTTTTTATAAAAAGTTAAAAATATTTAAAAAGATATTGAATGTGATAAAAAAGCAATTATCCCGTTATTATATGATGTTTAAATTTAATAAAATTAAAAATAGAACGCATTTTAATTAATTTAAGTTTTGATGAAAGATATATTAAAATAAATGGTTAATATGAATTTAATTAGGAATTGTTTTGAAAGAGTTTTATTCTTTTTTAATTTCGTAAAATAAAATATCTTTAATTAAATGGAATAAAATGAAAATATGGTTTTATTTTCTAACATATGGAGTATTTTAGCAAATAATTAAATAATTTAACTTTTTCTTGATAAAAAAAATAATTATATTTACTCAGAAATATAAATGACTTAAATTGAATATGGTATTTGTGTTTGTAAAGAAACTATATTGAATAATATGAATAATATTTCGAATATTATTTATTAAATTCCAATTTAAGATTTTTTTAAGTATTAATCTATAGATTAAGAAATAAATTATTTTTAAGATATTATAAAAAAAAATAATAAAAAAATAATAAAAATAATAATAATAATAATAATAATAATAATAATAATAATAATAATAATAATGCTAATAATTATAAATTAAAATAAAATTTTGATTTCAAAATTTTTTAAGTTTGTGATAAAAATGAGTTTATATTAAGTTTAAAGAATTACACATAGTTTTTTACTAATTATCAAAACATTTTTTTTTAATTAATAAAATCATACTAATAAATAAAGATGAATAATAAATATACATAATATTTAATTAATTATTTAAAATTTTTTAGTTTTATGTATAAATTAAAGTAAAATTAAATATATATATATATATTTATATATTTATATATTTATATATTTATATATATATATAATATTCAATCTTTATAATATAAGAATTAATTAAAGTTAGTTATTATTAAAAGAAGAATTTATTTATTTTAATCTATATAAATGGCCTTTTTTATAAGTCTTATTTTTGCTTTATTAGGGTCTTTATTATAATGTAAAGTTTTTGTTTATTTTAAAGGCTTTTTTTGTTTATATATTATAAAAAATAAAGCTTATAAATTAAATAAGTAGTTATAGAGATGTTGTTATAAAAATTATAAATTTAAAATTTTTGAATCAATAGTAAAGAAACTTATTTTTGTAAATGTTAAAAAATGATAATTTTCATGAAAATAAAGATTTAGTTTAAATTTTTTTTTTTTTTTTATATTAATTTTAATAATATATAGTTTGATAAAAATTCATTAAAAAAATACATTTCTGTTTAAGATTTAAATTTATGTACTTTACAAAAAATAAAAATAAACAATAAATACGGAAACTATGTTAAAATAAAATTAAGATTTTTAAAAAATCTAAAATTTTCATAAAATGATTGCAAAATTATTATTAAATTAAATTAAGAAAAAACTAAAGAAATAATAAACAAAGTTAAATATAATTATTTCTTGAATAAATAAATATTTAAGAAAATAATAGAATAAATTTAAAAAAGTTAATAAGTTTTAATGAAAAATAAGGAATATATAAGATAAAATCCATATATATTTAAATTGGGTTTTACAAAATAAAATTATAAATAGAACTAAAAATATATATGCAAAACTTTAAAATTAATGTAAAATAAATAATATTAGACTTTTTTTTATATATATATATATTTAATAATATATATAATATATATATATAAATATAAATATTATTTTTTTTTTTAGTTATCGAATATTAGTGTTATTCCATTTCTATATAAAAACGATATTTTAAAAATATGTTTTAATTATTTTATTCCCTTTAAATTATACATATGTCACAAAAATCTTAATATCTAAAATTAATTTTATATAAAATTTAATTTCATTTAATAAGCTTTGGTAAAATAAAATAATATTTTATTTTTCTATTTTTTTTATTTAAGAAAATTAAAGATAACGCTTTATTAATTTTAAATAATGATGAAACTCAAATAATATAAATGGATAATAATTATTAATTTCTTATAAATGACAATAATGAAAGTTTTTAATAATTAATTTTGTTTATTTAGTTTTCTTAATAATCTATATAAAGTACTTTTTTGAATATATAAGTTATATATTAAAATTAAATTATTGATTAAATTGATATTTAAATAATGGAAGCTTATATTTTCGATTTATAAATAAATGAAATAAATAATTTTTTTAATTATAAAATAAAAAATATTTCGAAAGATTTTAATATTCTAATAGATTAAAAAAATATTAATTAAAATTTAATTTTAAACGAAAATGAAATTTATGAAGATTGCTTAAATAAAAAATAATGTAATAATAATTATACAAAAAAAAAAATAATATTTATTTTATTTTCGATAAAAAAGAAAATGTCTCTATATAAATTTTATTAAAAAATTAATAAAATATTTAAAAATATTTAACTATTTAATAATTGACTTTTTACGAATAAAATGAAGATACGATAATTGTTAATATATATGTACATAATAAGCAATAGAATTATTTTAAGGATGATATAATCAGTATTTAAATTGAAATTGAATTTATTGGAAATAAAGATTGCTTATTTTCTTTTAATATTAAGAATAGTAATGTAAATTATTATTTAGTTATAGGTTAATGTTAACATTTAATAAATTATAATATATCATTATTTAAATGGGAAATGAAAATAATACCTAAAAATGTGGTTTTTTTTAACTTCCTTTAATCGATGTTTTTCCTATATAAAATAAAGAAAATAAAAAAATAGAAATAAACTAAAGATATTCTCAAGATTATATAATAATAATTAAAGATTAGTAAAATTTTATTAAAAATTTTGATTCATATTATTTAATATGACATAAATATATATATATATATTTATGTGATAAATATTTATTAAATACATTACTTTTTTTATATAAATATAATGAATGACTAATAGTTCAATTTTAAAAATTTGTGGGTTTTATTGTCGGGAAATATAATTAATATTTAGTTTATTTTAGTATTATTATTATTATTTTTATTAAAATATGATAAATTTAATGTATTATATATATTTTTAATTTTATTTTATTTTAAATATAAAATAAAATTTTACAAAACTATAAATAATTTATAACCATATTTTTTTTAATTATTTTTTAAAATTAACAAAAAATATAAAATTATTTATTAAAAAACATTGATTTTTATATAAAAAATGATTTAAATTTCACCGCTCATATTTAATATTAACAAAATTAATATAATCGGAAAAAAAAAAAAAAAATACATAATTAAATTGTTGAAAAAAAATATAATAAAAAAAAAATGTATAATTCAGAATTATTTAATATTTAAAATTATAACATTAACAATCTATAAGTCTAAAATATTTTCGATACAAATAATTACTATTAAATTCTTAATAATCCGCCATTATTAAATAGAGAATATTTTTTGAAACTCTAATTAATATTACGAAGTAATAATTTAGTGTAATAAGAAAATGAAAAAGAACAATCTAAATTACTTTTGATTTCTGAATTATTAAAAATAGAATAATAATAATATTAATAAAATGCTGGAAATTTATTTTTATAAATATTAAATTAAATGAATTTTCCAAATATAATAGGAGGATAATAGTAAATAGATTTGGGAACATTTAAATTAGAAAATGATTAAAAAAGTGAGAGTGAAAATCCTTTTTATTTTTAGAATTTATTTAGTAGAAATACTATTGAATAATAATCTAATTCTGAAGATGTTTTAAGAAAAAAATAAGAAAGATTAATAAAAATACAAAAATATAAAAATAAAAAAAGAAATTGGATAAGAAAAATAATTTATGATTGTTCGAAAAAAGTTGCAGATTAGAGACTAAGAATTAAAGGAAGATTCATTTCAAGAAAAGATATAAAAATTATAAAGGAGTTAATTGGAGATAATGAAGAGGCTTTTAATTTAAAAAATAATCTTAAATTAGATTATGTTAATAATAAAAATGATTTAAAATAATAAAAATTTAATCCTAATCCGATTTCTAAAGATGAAGTTCTTATTTAAATTGAAAATATTTTAATTAATAATAAATTAAATAATAATAATATAATTATGGATAATGTTATCAAAAGAAATTTAAAAAAAAAAAAATGTATTCACAGTTAAATAAATTAATTAATGTAAAAATTCTTGATAATTTAACAAAAAAGTATTTTATTTTAATATATTTTTAGTTTATTATATATATAAATATATTTAGTTTGTTTTATATATATTTCAAAAACATAAATGGTTTATATTTTTATTTTTTTAAATTAAAATCTTTTTTTATAATTTTTAATGGTTAAAATTTATAAATATTTTTATTTTTCTATATTTAATTAAAAAAAATTTAATTTTAAATATCTTGTTTATATTATTAAAAATTTATTAATAAAGAAATAATTTATTTAATTAATATTAATTATAATAAATTTATTATTTTTATACTTAAAATTTTTAGTATCTAGTAATTTTTATAAATAGTTGCTTTAAAATAAATAAAAAAAATATAAGATTTTAATATTTAATTTATTTGAAAATAAATATTTAAAATAATATTTATAAAAATTGCTATATATTTAGGATTATATTTATTAGAAATACAATTTACAATAATTAATTAGTAAAAAACACAATATTATTTATTATATCTATATTAAAATAAATAAATATTATAAATTTAATTCATAATAATTATATATAAATAAACAAATAAATTATATTTTTTTTAATGTTTTATTATAATTTTTTATTTTCGTCTTTTTTTATTTTTGTACTTTTATTTATAATATATATATTATAAAATATTTATATATTAAAGATTCTATAATTTTTTGGAATGTTTTTTATAAAAATAAAATTATTTATATAAATATATTAATATTAAATAATATTTTTATGATTATAATAAAAATAAAAATAAATATATAAAATAAAAAATATATTAATATATATATATATGTATTTTATAAAAATTATTATATTTTTATATA